>NC_056741.1:638982937-639240437 GCF_019279795.1 Protopterus annectens | reverse complement strand
TGTTGCCTCACAGCAAGAGGTTCTCTGGTTCGATTCTTGGCTGGATTCCTTCTTTGTGGAGTCTGTATGTCCTCCCTGTGTTCGTGTGGATTTCCTCCCATGTTACAAAGACATGCATCTGGAATGTTTCTCTCCAGGCCTCCGCTGTAAATTGGCTTTGTTCCAAGTCAGATTTTCCCTGGTAGACAGGGGTCCAGGGAAGTAAATATTGTGGGAAGAAATATCCAGGGAATTGTTATGGATAGTCTTGTATAGGCCCTAGGGCCGATAGCCTAGTATGAACCTATGAACGTATGAATCTGAGGAGCCCTGTATAACCTGTCAGACCTTCTAGTGGCAGAATGCTGAGTGTCAGGTAAGTTAGAAGTAGTGAAAAAAACACTCTATAAAGCAGACAACACAAGAGGGATAGCTGCAGGTTTAGACATACGCAGCTGTAACATATCATAATGCATTTTCTGTGTCACAGGAATTTCATTCTGCTCCCAAAGAAAAAAAAACTCTTTCATCTTAGTTAAATGTGAGAAATCTGAAAAACATATTTCCTCAAAAGCAGAAAGTCTGGACTGAGAAGAAATTGCTGAGTTACAACCACCACCTGTAATGCCTGTTCTTTTGACTGAAAATCAAAGTCGGAAAGAGAGGGAACTTGTTTCCTTATTTTACTTGAAGAGGTAGAGAGCAAGGAAATAAAACACTGATAAGCTCCTAGGCAAGTCCCAGTAAATCTTCCATGTCCAGAGAGATAGAAACAGGAGACTGGAAGGTCTATTCACAATATTCATTTTTCCTGAGAAACCCCCTAGAAAATGGCGAACACTTTGTAGCCATACTTGTCTCAGATTTGAATCTCATATCCCAGCTAAGTGAAGAACCTTCACTTGCCCCTTCCCCCGAGACTGACAAGCATGGTCCTCACTTGTCCACCAAGGACATCCATTAAGCAGCAGAAGAAGTGGCTATCCCCCAGCCTTTTGTGGCTACAAGTGCAACACCAAGAAGACCATGGAAAAAAATGAGTGGTCTGAGGTGCAAGAAGTCGCCACAGCAGTCACTTACAAGTGGCTGATAAAATGGCATTCAGTCTGACATCTAAAAATACCCTAACAACGTTTTTCATCTTCTTGTGAACAGGGGAAAGTAAAACTGAGGAGACCAATAGGTAAGCTGAGACAGACATCAAAAGTCAAATAGCAGAGCCTGCACAAGTTGGAAAAATGGAAGATAAAGAGATACTGAGGTTAAGTAAACCAGTGACAGAGCAAAAGATACTGAGGTTAAGTAAACCAGTGACAGTCCTCCACAAGCATGGTATCCTACCCCAAACACATGGAACAGACTACCAAATTACATTAAAGCAAGTACTAGTTTAGATATTTTTAAGGACAGTCTGGACACTTATGGGAACAAGTGTTTGGTATACTGGCAAGCTAGAAAGACATTAATGCCTGTGCTTGAAATATTTGTATGTATGTATGTATAAATACACAGCCACCCAACAACTGAAGAAAAACTCTTTGGCAAAATATAGAATTTTTTACACAAAAAAAGTACTCATAAGCATTTACACATAAGCTCCTTCAAAAATGCAATGGCAGTCCTAACAACAAGATTTCCATCAAAAAACACAAGTTTTCCTCAAAAAAAAAAAAAAAAAAAAAGATTTAGTGAAAGTTTCTGCCTCAACAGGGGACTTATCTACCTGACCCTAAAGGATCGCTAGCTGTCTGACAGTTACAAAGGACCAACAGAAGGAGCTCTCTTCTGCAACAATAAAAGTTCTGAAGATAGACTTCCAAGATGGCTGCACACTGATTAACAGCTTAACTTCAGCCTGCCACTACAGACACAGAAACCAAGAAAAAGCAGTGCCACTAAAACTGTTTTTGTTTCGGTAAAATTTAGTAACTGGCTAGTAAATACACTGTCTGGATGACAACAAGGAAGAAATTTGGAGATCTTGAAAAAAATCAGCAAAAAAAGATAATGAGAAAATTCTGGCTGGGAAAAATTCAGAAGCTGTTCAAGCTATAACTTTGGTACAAAAGATGACTTTCAGTAATTTAAAGGAACAAAATCAGTCAAATGTACTTGGTGATTAAAATAAATAAAACACTGAATTAATATATCAACTGAAAAACAAATTGACACAAAATAGAAGCATGAACTAGCTATTCATATGAACTGATAAAGAAAAAAACTGCATAAATCAGATGCTGAAATGAAGAAAAGGCTGGTTGTGTATGAGACTTCTCAAGAATTAACTGTTTCAAGACAGAGCATACAGAGAAAACCTGAGATTTTCTGCTGTACCACAGAAACAGGAATGAAGAAACTGTATTAATTTTAAGGAAAAAAAAAACAAGTAAACAACTGGACTGCTGTTCCACAGCAGAATTTAACTGAAAGGGTACACTAAGTGTACGCTTTAAAGCCAAGACCTATATTAGTCATAGGTTCATTGACAGGTACTAGGCTATCGGCCCAAGGGCCTACGTAAGCCTAGCCAACAAGGTTCCCTGGCTTACACCACCCAAGAAAGTTATTTTCCTGTGCCCCTGTCAAGCAGAGCCTCAAAAGTGATCCCTGGGGTGTATCTTCTATTTCCCATCCACTCACCAAGATTTTTCTTGAAGAGTGCTAATGAAGAACTTTGCTTGACACAGATGGGTAGCTTGTTCCACAGTATGGTAAGTCTCTGGGACAGGAATCTATCCCTCTAGCATGTCCTGTTTATTGTGGTGACAGGGTTTAGGTCCCTAGAGCATGTAGCTCGGAGGGATTGGGATTTCTTTAGGTGTAGCATATTCAACAGCCCTGGGTTTGACATAGATTTATGTTAGGCAGAGATATCCTCCGAGTAGGCAATATGCTACGGAGTAAAGATGGAGTTTTTTGAGACAGTCAGTGTAGGGCATCTGTTTGAAACTAGTAATCCTCTTTGTGAGGTACTTCTGTGGGCTTTCCAGCTGCTGCAGATGTCTTGTGAGGTACATTCCAAAAGGGGAGTTGTACTCTATAATGGGTCTAATGAGTGTTGAGCAGAGGGGGAACAATGACCTCTTTTTTCCTGGATGAGAACCCTTTTGTGAAGAGGTGTGCCACATAGAAGGATTTCCTGACTACTGTGGCAATGTGGTTATCAAAGGAGAGACTACTGTTCACCTGGGTCCCAAGGTCTCTTATCACACATTCGGCGTTAAGTAAACTGCCACCTATGTGGTAGTTCATAGGTACAGAGTTTTTACCAAAGGGGATGACAATGCACTTTTTGGCACTGAGCTTGAGGCCATGGCTCTGACACCAGACATCTGTATCAGTGAGGCCCTTCTCTAGGATGTCCACATCATTTGGAGACTCGACTATGGCTCCTAGTTTGCAGTCATCTGTGAACTTCGTTAGCCAGAGACCTTCTGTGTTAGCCTGTACTTCAGAGAAGTAGATACTAAACAGGAGCAGTCCCAAGACTGAACCCTGTGGTACTCCACTTGTCACTGGTTTGAAGTCAGATTTGGAGTCTGCAACTTTTACAGTGTGGGTTCTGTCAGCGAGCCAGTTGACAACCCATCTTATGACGTAGGGATTTATACCTAGTTTAGTGAGTTTAGCTGTAATTCCAGAATGGGGGATGGTGTCAAAAGCCTTGGCGAGGTCAAGATTGGCTGTGTGAACCACCATACCCTCATTAGAATGTGACTACCACAAAGAAGATGCAATCATACCAGCAGAAAGAGTTGATCCTGATAAAACTGTGGCAGAACATAGTGTTAAAATCTGTTGACAACAGTGTGTTTGTGGAAAATGATAATTCACTGTAAACTAGGTAGAAGAGAAGCAAACATTTCCAAGCAATTAGGAAATGCTGAGAGGCACATGTGAGATTCAAGTTGCTGCATCCAGCTGTCTTCAGAATATTTTCCTGAAGGATCAAAGACATTTCTGGATGCAAAACAGGCCAAGGAGGAAGTAAAAACATTTAGCCAATAAAAAGTGAGCCAGCAAGCAGAAGGGGACTCTTGCTTCTCATTCTTCTGACAATAAAACAATACAGGGACTTGGCCATTGCAAATGCTTCCATTGTTCCAAAAGAAAATGCTTCAAGAGACAGAAAAAGGCACATGAGTTGACTAAAGGAACCGGAATACCTTGGACTTGAACCAGAGTCTGATACTGCGAGATACAGATGATCAGGAAGAAGACCAGAAACACTGAAGTCAGAGAAAATATGGGATACTATAAAGCATCAATCACATTTGTGACATATGGCTTTGCTAGAAAAAAAGTGGCTGAGAAAAACTGGAATTTTGTTGACTTTGTTAAACTTGTGGGTGGACTGTAAAGTATACACCACACTTTACTTCATTAATGTTTAGGACACTAAAGGAAAAACAAAAAGTAACTAAGTAAAACAAATTTGTTCTTAGTATCTGTATAAAACATTTAATGATATAAATAGCATGTTACATTTTAAAGCAGATGTTCGTCATAACTAATCATTGCTTAAGTAGCATTAGCTATATGTGTTATATCTTGTCAAGGATATAACAGCCAGCCAGCGTGTAAGGTTCAGGACACATTCCATGCACCCAAACCATTAAGCAGCTTGACATGAGCTAACTAAAGGACAAGTCTGGGCATGAAGCCCTTCACAGCTTTACTGCTGCTGAACAGTACACTGCTCTGAGGCTTTTGAGAACTGACGGTCACCTTGTGCTTTCCTTTGATGGGCAGATAAGCTCCATTTGGAGGAAAAAAACTTCCACTTTCTTACATTTACTGATGCTTTACTACTTTACTCTTCAGGAGAGTAATTTTTAAAGCTAGGAGTGTTCTGTTTTAATGGTCTGTCTCCAGACTGTAATGTACTTTTAAATGGAGCACTTGTCTTTTCTGTCAGTTTTAAAGTATGGCAGACTAACTGATAACATATTTTGTGTGTAGAAATTGTGTTTATTTTTCCACTGTTGGGCTACTATAGTATATAAAAAAGCTTTTTGCTGTGTTTTGTTCTATCAAAAAAAGTAACTTCTGAGGACTGGTAGTTCTACCAGCATTTGCTGCTTGTCTTCCTTGGGAAAGAGACACCATTTTCAGCTTGACCATGGAACAGGTTGTCAGTCCTTCTTCCAGCCACAAAGAGAAAAAAGTTAAGCAAACAACCTTTAGACATCAAAGCGGGCTAGCAATCTTCTTCAGCCTCAGGTGGGTGACTCTGCTGTGGCCATTTGCTGTGCCTCTGACCACTCATCTTTTACCCCAAATCCCTCTGGTGCAGCACTTACAGCCACCAGGGACTGGGGGTTAGCCACATCCTCTGTGGCTGTAGTCCCATCACTGGGCAAGAAAGAACAACTCTGTCAGTTCTGGGAGAGGGAAGAGGGAAGGCTTCCCTGTTATGTTAGAATGCTGTGCCCATTCCTGTTGAAGCAGTGTCTGCCATTAGTAACATGGCTGGCCCCATTTTTGCCTGTCAAAAAGAAACAGAAAACCAAACATAAATCTAATCCTTCTCAAATTTCTTTGGATAGAAGTATTTAACTGGGATTGGCTCAGGGTTTAATTCAGGCTATTGATTCTTCCTGTACATTACTTTCTGGCAAAAGAAAGAAGTTTACCTCTTCTCCTGAAGAGATTCAAGATTCTGAATCTGAACAGGAAAATGCAAGGACAGATTCAGGGTTTTGTCCTCAAATTTCTGATTCAGACACAGAGAAAGAGAACCCCCCCCCAACAGGAAGAATCAGAAGCTGAGCTCTCCCCTACGACTATTGCTACAATGTCTCAGGTGTTTTCAGTGGGAAAACACTGAGGTTTTTCAGTCCCTCAAAAAATATAAGTTGTTATTGATGGATTTTCCAAAAGCTACACCAACTCCTCCTGTCCTATCTGCTTTAGAAGATGTGTGTGTTACTGCCTGCAATTTCCTGTTAGTCAACCAGGCAGATAAGATGTACAAAGTTCTTCAGTCTTTTAAATGTTTATACACTATTCCCAAACCTGACCCAGCAACTATAGTCTTAGCCGATTCTGCTGCTGCCAAGCACTTCGTTAATTCCAATCCTAGTATTTCTAATAAGGATGGGAAATGTATTTATAGGTATGGGAAAAAGTGTATACCTCTGCAACTTAGATTTTTTTTCAGAATTTTAAATTGTCAGGCTCATATGTTAAAAGTTTGTTGTGACATATTGTGAAAGTATGAGGAATGTTTTCTACAGATTTTTCTTGTGAACACGAAAGTACTTTAAATAATTCAGTTTCTTCTATTGCATAGGTTACTACTCATTGTTTCTAGAGTGTGTGTATGACTCTTGTTGATAAAACGAACAAAAATCTCCTCTACCAATACAAGACACTAAGAACCACTGTGCATGGTGAAAAACCAGATGTGACAGATGTCCCAAACATTTTATTGAAGCTTTTACACTAGTTTGGGACATCTGCCACATGTAGTTCTTCACCATCCACAGTGGTTCTTAGTGTTTTGATTCTGTTGTTACTTCTTTCATGATATTATGGCCAGTGTTACTGGTTTAAGGAAGGTTTGTTTGGCTGCATTTTCAGAACCTCCCAGATGATTTCAAAAAATAAGATTTTAAATTATCCCTCTATAGACACATATTTAGTGTTGGCTGTCTACTGCAGCGGAGATCAGAAAGTGTGATGAAAGGGACAATCTCTAAGATTTTTCATCCCTCTTTTTTTCAAATTGTCTAAAGGATTTTTGTCCTTATCCAAATCCAATTTTTGCAAAAAAAAAAAAAAGAATAAACAGCTTCAAACAGATGTTTATGAAGAAATGGCAAGGGGATCCAAAAAGAAGTCTCAAACTTTCAAAAACCAAGGACAGTCTAACAAGTCTGAATGATGATTTAAGAGACCCTGTGACCCCCTCCTACCCTGGCCCATACTCTCTTCCATAAAGTCTGTATCTCAATTTTTCTCTTTGGCAATAGATTGTTTCAGACAAATGGGTTCTGAAAAACATTCAACTGGGTTACAAATGGCAGTGGGATGAAACTCCTCCTTTCCAGGGGGTCATTTTCTCATCCTGCAGATCAGACAAAGAACTTATGTACTTACCATAACGTTCTATGTGAGTCGTTCATCTCGCCTTCATTCTTTACTGATGGGTTCAGAGCCAATCCCTCGGCTCCAATATGGCCAATTGCAAAGCTCGAGGTCTTCAAATAGCTCAAGGCCAAGTTTCTATCCCATGATACACCTGTGAATTACCTCAGATCTTGTTTGCTGTGTATACTAATACCATATGTCATTGCTACATTCCTAGAGAAAAGGAAGAGAAGGTTTGAGTAACCAAGATGGATCCAGCGTCTCGTTCATCTATCAGCTCAGGAGGGGGGGGGGGAGGGAGGGACGCAAGAATGAAGGCGAGATGAACAACTCACATGGAACGTTATGGTAAGTGCATAACTTCTTTATGTGAAGTTGCTCAATCTCGTTGTTCATTCTTTACTAATGGGTAGGGTCCCAAGCACCATCGATGGTGGGTGACTCACGGGAGTACATTTCTCAGGACCGTGGATCCAAAGGAGGCCCTGTCCCTGGAGGTCTTGTCAACTTTGTAATGAGTGACAAAAGTATGATATTTTGACCAAGTGGCTGCTGCACAAATGTTGTCAATGGGAAGTCTGGCAGAAAAAGTAGATGATGTAGAAACTGCTCTGGTTGAATGATCTTTAATCTTGTATTGCAAAGGCATATTGGCAGCTGAATAGGCAAAGGTGATACAGTCAGATAACCATTTAGACAGAATTGTTTTAGCCACTGGTCTCCCTTTTCTGGAGTCTGAAAATGAAACAAAAAGCTGGTCTGATTTCCTGAAATCTTTTGTTCTATCCAAATAAAATCTGAGCTGTCTGTGAACATCAAGTTTGTGCAGCATATACTCTAAATTGTTAGAATGATTGGGGAAGAAAATTGGCAAATCAATAACTTGGCTGAGATTGGGTTCAGTGCAAACTTTGGGCAAGAATGAGGGATTTGATCTAAGTGAAACTCTGTCAGCATGAAACATCAAATAGGAAGGCTTGATGGATAAATCCTGAAGCTCTGGCACTCTGCGGGCAGAAGTGATAGCTACCAGAAAGATGGTCTTCCAAGACAAAAATGTGAGATCACAAGATGAAGCTGGTGCAAATGGCAGAAGAATTATATGTGAGAGCATAAAATACGAAGTTATGTACTCACCATAACGTTCCATCTGAGTAGGTGGACTTCATTTGTCTGCAACCTTTGGGATTCGGATCCGACCTCGGATCCGAGCCGGCAATCTTTCACAGCTTAGATCCGAGCTCCTAGCTCCTCCCCTTCACCCATAATCCCCTGCCATCCCTGACTGACCTCAGATCAAGTTTGCCCATAACCAAAAAGGCTGAAAAAGGAAACTAACTACCTTCGTTAAAAGGACAGAGTAAAGACTTATGGCCAAAAAACATCCGAAGGTCAGGGGGAAGGAGGGTGGGACGATTGCAGACAAATGAAGTCCACCTACTCAGATGGAACGTTATGGTGAGTACATAACTTCTTAATCTGAAGTAGTTGACTTCATTTGTCAGCAACTTTTGGGACAGAGACCGGGACAGAGTCCCCAGCTACCTGTAACTTGGGCGGCCTTCATGGAAGGATGTTCCGGAGCACTGCAGAGCCAAAGGATGCTCTCCCTCTAGAGATAATATCCAATTTATAATGGTTGATGAAGGTATGAGGTGAAGCCCAAGTGGCTGCTGAGCAAATATCATCCAGGGGTACTCTAGCCCGAAAAGCAGCAGAAGTAGACATGGACCAAGTAGAGTGAGCACGGACTCCCTGAGGTGCGGGCCTGCCAGAACTCTCATAAGCCAAAAGAATGCATTGTGAAATCCACCTCGACAAGGTGACCTTCGACACAGATTTACCTAAATTAAATTTGGCAAAGGAGACGAACAACTGGTCGGATTGTCTATGACCAGCCGTTCTATGAATGTAAAAACGCAGCTGTCTATGCATGTCTAAAGAATGCAGTTTGTATTCTCCTTTGTTCTGGTATTCAGGAAAGAAAACTGGCAGATTAATAGATCGGTTAATATTTGCCTCGGAAGCAATCTTAGGAAGGAATGAGGGACTGGTCCTGAGGTAAACCCTATCCTTGTGGAAGGTCAAATAAGGAGGTTTTACACATAGGGCTTGAAGTTCAGAAACCCTCCTAGCTGAAGTAATAGCAACGAGAAAGGCTGTTTTCCATGACAAGTGTTTGAGATCAGCTGAAGCTGCAGGTTCAAAGGGGGGAGCTGTCAAAGCCTGGAGTACTAACGTCAAATCCTAGGGAGGCACTACTTCCTTTATTGGAGGTCTGAGTAAGAAGGTGCCCTTCAGAAAGGTCTTACATAACTTCGAGGTGATCAATGGACCCAGTTCATGTCCCACGTGGTAATGAGAGATAGCTGCTAGTTGAACTTTGACTGTGGAACAGCTATCCCCCTGATGAAAAAGCCCTGAAAGGAAATCCAAGATGGTGGGCAACAGAGCTGTGAAAGGGTCTATGTTCTGACGCTCCGCCCAAATAGCGAAACGTTTCCATTTACTCCTATAGACTTTCCTAGTAGAGGGCTTATGTGCTGCTACTAGGATAGCTTTAACTGGGGAGGAGATACCGGGAGTCCTAGCTACGAGTGGAACTGGAGCAACCAAGCCATAAGCTTGAGAATGTCCAGGTTCGGGACTGGGAGGCCTAGGGGGTGGGAAATCAGATCCGGAAGGGGATCTAGAATCCAAGGCAGATTCACCAGATGAGACCAGAGGTAAGGGAACCAAGCTTGACGAGGCCAGAATGGGACAATGAGGATCATTTTGCTCCCCAACTGACTGGCTTTCTATAGAAGTTTCAGCATCAGAGGTAGAGGCGGGAAAGCATAGAGTAGACCAGGAGGCCAAGCATGCACCAGAGCGTCTCTCGGGAATTCCCCAGCAGGGGGAATTACAGTGAAGTAGCTGTTGCATTTCCTGTTTGAAGGAGAGGTGAAGAGATCACAACAGGGTTGTCCCCATACGGCAAATATCCACTTCACTACCAGGGGATTGAGAGACCACTCGTAAGGAGACAGTATGGTGCGACTGAGTTTGTCCGCCAGGATGTTGGACCGTCATTTGTGCATTGCAATAAGAAAGCGGTTGGTGGAGATCGCCCATTCCCACACTCTCATAGCTTCTCGACAGAGTGGGTAGGACCTGGTTCCCCCCTGTTTGTTGATGTACCAGACCACCAACATGTTGTCTGACTGAACTGCAACTGTTCCTGTAGGAAGAAGGCTCTGAAGTGCTTGCAACGACAACAGCACTGCCCTCATCTCTAGAACATTTATATGCAATGAGGTCTCTGTATCGTTCCACGTGCCTTGGACCATCCTGCCCGCATAATGCCCCCCCCCCACCTGAGGTGGGAGGCATCCGTGGTCACCGTGGCTAGTGGAGGGACCATGGAGAAAGGGTGTCCCGCTTGGAGGTCCGGTGATTGTAACCACCATGCGAGAGCACTTCTGCAAGCCTTGCTGAGGGGAATGGGGTGACTGAGAGGGTATCGACAGAAGAACCATTGGACTTGGAAAGTCCACTGCAAAACCCTCATGTTCAGGCGAGCCATGGGGAGCAGGGTAATTGCGGCCGCCATGGAGCCCAGTGCCCTCAGGACCAATCCCGCCGGGGAAGCTGACGATAGTAAAATGGTCCACACATGCAGCCTCAGGGTGTGAAGTCGATCGGTGGTTAAGAAGGCTAGTAAGTTGTTGGTGTCTAATCTGGTCCCGATAAAGTCTATCAATTGAGTGGGGTTGAGAAAGGATTTGTCCATGTTGATGGTGATCCCCAACCGGGGAGCAAGGTGGAGAAAGTAATTCCTGGCTGAGCAGAGTAGATGCCTTGTTGGGGCGGTCAGGAGCCAGTCGTCTAGGTATGGAAACACCTGCATTCCCTGAAGCCTCAGGTGGGCCGCTATCACTGCTAATACCTTGGTGAACACCCTGGGGGCTGAGGTGAGACCAAAGGGAAGGACCCTGAACTGGTAATGACTGGCTCCTAGCTGGAAGCAGAGAAACCTCCTGGATCACTTGTCCATCAAAATGTGGTAATACGCATCCTTGAGGTCTATCGAGCACATCCAGTCGCTCTCCCGCAACAGGGGGAGAATGGATTGAAGGGTGACCATCCGGAACTTTTCTTTGGTTACTGACAGGTTCAGGAGGGAGAGATCGAGGATTGGCCTTAGGTCCCCCATCTTTTTTTGGCACCAAAAAGAACCTGGAGTAGTAACCCGATCCGAACTGGTCTGGGGGGGACGTGTTGGATGGCTCTTTTTCCTAACAGCTGCTGAATTTCCGCAGCTGCAGCCTCCCTCTGATCAGGTGGGACGTTGGGGAGGCGTTTGGGTTGGTGAGGGGTGTGAGAGAAGGGAATTTGGTATCTTCTGGATATGATGCGAAGCACCCAGCGGTCTGTCGTGATGGACTCCCAAGCTGCCAGGTGCCTCGAAAAGCATCCCCCGACTGCCTCCAGAGAGGAGCAGTCGGGCAACCCCTCAGGGTCGCTGGGTGGGCCGGTCAGAGAAAGCTTCTCTGGACCCACAATTCCTCGGGCCCCCTCTGCCTCTAGGGCGGCGTCCAACCTGTCCTCCTCTGCCACGGAAGGACTGGGGGTCCAGAGCGGACTGGGATTGTTGTGACTTCCGGAACCACATCTTCTTCTGTCCCTTTTGGTTCTTGGAGAAGGACCTCTGGGGAGCAGAGAAGCGGACTCCGACGGCAGACGTCTTCCCGTCCTTTTCGCTCTGGACCAAAGTCTCGCAAATGGTCTTGCCAAACAGGGCAGAACCATCAAAAGGGGCATTTGCAAATGACGCCTTGAAGGGTTCCGCAAAATCACAATGCCGGAGCCAGGCCTGACGCCGCATGACGAGGCCTGTTCCACTGGCTCTAGCGGCTCCCTCTGTGGAGTGGGACAACAGCCACATAGAGGTGTTAGATATGGACCTGAGAGTGGCCATCCGAGTGGAGTACAACCGCTTGTCCCCCACCGACATGGACTCCGGGGGCGACGCAGCGTACTCTTTGATAAGGTCCCGCTGCAGTCGAATAACATGTGCCATGTAGTTCAGAGACCTCACCGAGAAGGTCGCTGAACTAAAAGCCCGCTTCCCTAAACGGTCCATCAAACGGGACTCCATGCTCGGTGGATGGACCGAGGGGTTCTCCTGAGCTAATTCCCTCTTGGTGGCCGCCGCCACCAACATGGCATCTACGGGGGGACCCTTGCTCCAATGGGACCTCTCGGAGGGCGGACTAAGGATTTTATCCGGGCGTTTGGGGACTGGCTCCACAGTGTCCAGCTCCTTCCACGCCCTAGTGGTAATAAGGTCCACTAAGGGGTCGGGAGGAGGGGACACCCAAGAGGTAGACAGGCCTGCTTCGAATGCCTCCAGGAACACGGATTCATCCGAGGAAGCCTTGGGGGCAGACCACCCCCCCTCTTATCCTGAGCATTTCCATGATGTCTCCGAAGGAGACATCCTCGGGGGGGGTGACCTAGGGGAGCCTTCCCCTTCATCCAAATCCGTGTCATCAGTCAAGGACTCGGGGGAGTCTACATGCCTCCTCTTGCACTTTTGCTTGTGAGGAATGTCCTCGGTGGGGCTGTCTGAGGACGTCTCACCAGCTACGTCCTGTTCCAAGGGAACGACCTGGGACATCGAAGTAGGCTGTCCCTGGGGCCGGGTGATGGAAGCCGGACCGAACAGAGAGGGAGTGCGGGGCGGAGCCAAAGCAAGGACCGGGAGCCTGGAAGCACTCGACAGTGCCCTCTCCACAACATCAAAAGCCGAGGGAGAGCCGCTCTCTCTGGGATCCAAGAGCAAACCCTCGCTCGGATCCGATGGATTGATCGGGGTCGGCGCTGAAGCCATCGGATCCGACGTACCAGTGTGCTCCGACCTAGACGGAGCCGAAGACATACTGATTCCCTCCGAGAGCCCGGATCCGACAAAAACGTACCCAACAGGCTCGAGGGAAGAGTTGGCGCCGAAGTACCCGATACTGTCGGTGCCGACCCACCTCCAGCTCCAAGGCTGCTCGGCTCCAAAGGCTCCGAACTCGGGAAGCGGGTCGGAGAAGGAGCTATCGGGGCAAAGAAAGGTGTCCAGCTCCCCCCGGAGGGGGGGGGGAGGCAGGAGCACTCCCATCTGCAGTTGGGCCTGGAGAAACCTTCGCATCATCCGGTCTAAATCTGCATTGGAAAGGCTATGGGTCAATCTCGACAAGGCCACCGAGGCCGGCCGGCAATGCCGCCTCGATGACCTCGACGGAGATCGAGTCTCCTCCTCCTCGAGGCCCGGTGAGAAGCACGGAGACGGGATCTGAGAAGGAGGAGACAGGGAAGCCCTGGAGGGAGAAGACCGCTTAGCCGGGGAAGCCGAAGCGGAGGCCTTGGCCCGCTGCTTGTGGTGCTTCTCCCTCCTTTATTCTTTCTTGGCCTCCCTCTCCTCCGGAGCTGCAGTGGGAGTTTGAGTCCCGACTGGAGGGAGAGAGGCAGGAGTGGCCACCGCCGGACCAGGGGAGGAGGCCACAGAAGCACCGGAGGCCGAAGCCGAATCTGGGGGCAAAAGTCCTGCTAGGATCAGCTTCGACCTCCGGTCCTTCAGTGCCCTGGTGTTGAACGCAGCGCAGATGGAACACCCAGAGGAACGGTGTTCAACCCCAAGGCACTGAACACACCGAGTGTGGCCATCCGGAGAGCTTATGGCCACACTCGGTGCACTTAGAAAAAATGGGTTTTGGGGCCTCAGACATCTTAAAGAAAAAACCCACTCGTTAGGCCCCAAACACACAACACACAGAAGCTACTCACCAGCGAAGGGGAGGGAGGGTAAGTTTAACTAAAAGGTATCAGTTAAAAAGGAAAGCCTGACCACAAAAACACTCTCATACACTTAAAGATAATAAAAAAGTTTTAAAAACTCTCACTAAACACTCCGAAGACCCTACGAACCAGGAGCTCAAAAATCTAGCTGCTGACAGAAGCGCGGCAAACTAGATCTGAGGTCAGTCAGGGATGGCAGGGGATTATGGGTGAAGGGGAGGAGCTAGGAGCTCGGATCTAAGCTGTGAAAGATTGCCGGCTCGGATCCGAGGTCGGATCCGAATCCCAAAGGTTGCTGACAAATGAAGTCAACTACTTCAGATTTTAGATTCCATGGAGAATAGGGAGACTTCACAGGTGGCCTAATATGAAAAGTCCCTTTGAGAAAGGCTTTGGATAACTTGTGAGACATGATATTCAAACCTTCAAATCCAAGATCAAACTTAGAGATGGCAGCCAATTGAACCCGAACTATTGTTGCTGCAGCTCCTTTATTGAAAATCATAGTCAAGAATTCTAATATGGAAGGCATAGGAGCTTGGTAAGGATCAATATTATTTTTAGAGGCCCATATAGAAAATGTCTTCCACTTGCTTAGATATAGCTTTCTGGTAGAAGATTTATGAGAGGACAAAAGGATCTGTTTTGGCTCATTGGAAATGTTATGGAACCTGGCTATGATGGGAACTGGAGTAGCCAAGCTGTCAGCTTCAGAGACTGCAAAGAAGGATGAAGATCCCTCGACGGATGTGTCAGAAGGTCTGGAACTGGGTCCAGGATCCAGGGATCCTCCACAAGATGAAGTCGAAGGAAGGGGAACCAAATCTGATGAGGCCAGTGAGGGGCTATAAGAATGATGGTCCTTCCCAGGGATTTTGCTTTCTGTAGGACTTTGGGTATCAATGGGATTGGTGGATATTCATACAGGAGACCTGGAGGCCAATCGTGTACAAGTGCGTCCCTTGGGACTTCTCCCGGACGGGGAATCATGGCAAAGTAGCTTCTGCATTTCATGTTCATGTGACTGGCAAAAAGGTCATAGCAAGGTTGGCCCCACCTGCAGAATATCCTGTCCGCAACTTCTTTCTTGAGGGACCACTCGTCGGGCAACAAGATTGCCCTGCTCAGTTTGTCTGCTATCACGTTGGATCTCTCCGGGATGTGCATTGCCAACAGAAAGTGCTGGGTGGAAACAGCCCACTGCCAAACTCTGAGAGCCTCTCGGCAAAGGGGGTAAGATTTGGTTCATCCTTGTTTGTTCAAATACCAGACCACCGACATGTTGTCTGTCGGCATCGTAATCATACCCAGAGGAAGACAGTACTGAAAGTACTGCAACGTCAAAAGTACTGCTCTCATCTCTAGGACACTGATATGCAGATGTGTCTCTTGATCGGTCCATGTGCCTTGGGCAGTCTATCACGGAAAATTCCCCCCCCCCATCAGGGAAGCATCCATGATCAGAGTGGCTGCTGAAGGGGGTAGCACAAATGGGCATCCTATGGTGACATGAAGTGAGCTCAACCACCACTGAAGGTCCTTCTTGCAAGAATTTGTGATCATTTTATTGTGATTCATGGGTAGCTCTTGGTAAGACCATTGAGTGAACAGCCATTGAAGAACCTGCATGTGCATCTGAGCTAGTGGTATGGCTAGAATTACTGCTGCCATCATGCCTAATACTTTCAGAAATTCCGATGCTGGTGCTTTGTCTTTTGATGACAGGATGCTGACATGTTGACAAATTTTCCACTGGAAGTATTAGAGTGGTGGTGGTGGTGTCCAACGCTGCCCTGATAAAAAACGATATGCTGCGATGGCAACAAGGCAGATTTTTCTGAGTTGATTGTAATACCCAGATAATTGCAGAGTGACAGAGTGGGCTCCCTGGCCAGAATGAGTTGATGCCTGGTGGTGGCGGTAAGGAGCCAATCGTTTAGGTACAGAATCACCTGGAGTCCTAGACGCCTCAGGTGAGCCATGACCACTGCCATGCATTTGGTGAACACTCTGGGGCTGTAGTGAGACCAAAGGGCAGGGTTCGAAACTGGTAATGATTGGCTACCAGCTGGAAGCGCAGGTGATTCCTGGATGGTCTGGCCATTTTTATGTGGTAGTACGCATCCTTGAGATCTATCGAGCACATTCAATTGTCTTTCTCTAAAAAGGGAAGTATAGACTGAAGCGTGACCATCCAAAACTACTCTTTCTTTACATATTGGTTCAGTCTTCTGAGGTCCAATATGGGTCTCCAGTCCCCCGTCTTCTTTGGAACCAAAAAGAATCTTGAGTAAGTTCTGGATCCTGTTTGGTCTGCTGGGACTGGTTGGATGACTCTTTTTGCTAGCAACGTTTGGACCGCTATAGTTGCCTGTTCCCTGTAATTGGGTGGAATGTCCGGGATTTTTCTTACGATTGGGAGTGTGGGCGAATGGATCTGGAAATGATACTTTGTACCCAGCTGTCTTTTGTTGTTTTGAGCCAAGCATCTGGGTACAAAGACAAGCAACCCCCGACTGCCTCCACAGCAGGACAGCCAGGCCTCCTCTCAGGAGCGTTGGTAGGGCTTTCCAGAGAAGTGGTCTCTGTCACCCTAGTGTTGCGGACCCCCACTGCCACGAGGGCGGCATCTTCCATTATTACCCCCTCCTCTGCTCCTGGAGGGGGGGTCACCACATGTGTACTGAAAGGCTCCTTGGGCTTTTCGGAACCACATTTTTCCTTCCCGTTGACCTTTGGGATAGGGTCAGGTAGGGGTGGAAAAACTGACCCTGATGGCAGACAGAGTCTTTCTGTCCTGTTCACACTTGGCTAAGGTTTCCTTCACTTTACGCCTTAAAAGAGATGAGCCATCAAAGGAAGTGTTCACGAAGGATGACTTGAAGGGCTCCACGAAGGAACACAAGCACATCCAGGAATGTCTCCTACGAGCTATTCCTGTACCGACTGCCCTATTCGTTCCATCAGCTGCATAGGATATGAGACGCATGAATGAGTTGACAACAGAATTTTAGGGTAGCAAGCTGGGCAGCAACTTTGTCGGAGGCTCCTGCAGCTACTATACCCTGAAGAGTATCTGCCAACTCCTTAAGTAGATCTCTTTGCAACCTAGTGAAATGGGTTAAGTAGTTCAGCGAATGGAGAGCAAAGGTCGCTGAACTGAACATGCACTTCCTATATCTATCCATAATCCTGGAGTCTCTGTTAGGAGGATGGATAGACGAGGAAGTCTCAGACATTTCCTTCTTGGTGGCCACCACCACCACCATGGCATCAACTGGAACACCTTTAGTTAAAAATGTTTTGTCAAGTAGGGCAGAAATAAATTTATTAGACATCCTAGGGACAGGCTCCATAGTATCTGGAGACTCCCACGCCCTTCGCAAGACCAGCTGCATCAGCTCATCGAAGGGCGGAGTCACCCAAGAAGTAGAGGGCTGAGACCCGAAAGCCTTCAGGAGAACTGACTCATCCTCAGTAGGGTTTTTGGACTGCCAGTCACCCCTCTGCCCAAGGATCTCAAGTATCTCAGCGAATGAGATATCCTCAGAGGGGGACCGGGGGGACCCTTCTGACTCATATAAGTCTAGGTGCTTCCTCTTGCACAATCTCTTCCTGGGAACCTCATCAGTGGGGGGCTCTGGTGAGGTCTCGGAAGAGCAGGGGACACCCACTGGGGCTTCCTGAGGCTCTGGGTCTCTATGCTTGGTCAGGACATGTGAGGCAGAAGCAGACAAAGACACCTTTAGGGAGGAGGAGGGCAGACCCAAGGTCAAGGATGTCCTAGGAGACATGACTCTCCTCATCGCATCAAAAGCACCTCTGCTCCAATGTGAGGGAGCCAACAGATCCAAGGAAACTCCAGGCACTCGGGACAGTGGGCTCTGAAGCCCAAAGTAGGAGCCGAGATCATCTGAGCCAAGGCCCCGAGAGGCAAAGTCGGTCTAACTGTCCTCCCCGGACCTAACCTGAGAATGTCGGCCCCTAGAGTCCTCGATAAGCACCAAGGACATCAGAGTACACGGATCCAAAGACAATGGAGCAGGCATCGGTTCAGAGGGCTCCACTAACATGAGGTCCACCTTCTCCGGCTCCGAAGGACCAGCATGGCTCGGAGGAGGAACAGAAAGAGTCGATGCAATGGTCTTTGGCTCTGAAGCCCTTTGGGTCAAAGCCGATAACATTTTGGCTAATTCCGGTGCCGACAACAGCTTCTGTACCACACGATCCACATCCAGATCCGACAGGCTGATAGATGCTCGAGAAGATCGTACCGAAGGTGGTACCAACTGGAGAATAGGACTCTTCGGCGCTTCGGAGGCCAGTTCCAAGACTGGGGACTGGCTCTGAAAAGAAAGGACTGTTGGCTCCGAAGGCAGTGGAGCCGAAGTCGATGACTTCTTTGACTTTTTTTTGAGTCCAATGCCTTGGAAGACTTTGAAGGCCTACTGGAACCATCCTGGTCACTCAAAGCTACCTGAAATGAAGGCTTCAACAAGCCTCTATCAATCAATTTCCTCTTCTTTCCTGCAGGACCCTAGAGGAGAAGGAATGACAAATGGCACAACTGTCTTGGAAATGCAGAGCCCCTAGACAGTAAACACAGTTAACGTGGCTGTCTGTCACTGACATTTTCTGGCCACACTTTGGGCACTTTTTGAACCCAGACGTGGGGTGCTTGTCTTGATCAGCTATAGTAAAGATATTAATTATTTACTGTTACCACACAAAAAACTACAACAGTAAATTTTCACAACAGAAAAAGTACAATCAAGCCTTAATAAAAGCAGGCTAAACACACGCACACACACACAAAATGTGATACCACACAAGCAGACTATGCAAGAAAAACAGACAGCTGCTGATAACGAACAACCTTATCTAAATAAGTAAACAACTAAGCCTTATCTAAAATACAGAAGGCTAGACAGACCACACAGAAATCTGATAAATACAACTATGTAAAAAAAGTGACAAGGTCACTAAATAACACAGCAAACTGAAAAACAAGGAAAGCAATAACCTTAGCTTTATAACTAAGGTTTACTGTACAAAGCCTTATATAAAAACCCAAAGGCTAGACAGACCACACCTAGAAAGAACTACTACTAACTAGGCCTAAAAGAGGCCGACTAGAATTTTATGAAAAACCAGTAAAAGGGAAGGGACAACACAGTGAAAGTTATAAGAGCTTTATAAACAAAGCTAACTAACTACTATACTAGCTATCAAAAAACTTTTTTAGAAATTTTTTTATGAAAAATTTGCTTACCTGGCCCGAGCTAAATCAGAACCTCCGATCTGTTGCAGCGGCAAACTAGATCTGAGGTAATTCACAGGTGCATCATGGGATAGGGACTTAGCCTTAAACTATTTGAAGACCTCGAGCTTTGCAATTGGCCATATCGGAGCCTAGCGATCGGCTCTGAACCCATCAGTAAAGAATAAACGGCGAGATTGAACAACTTCACATTCTTTTGTTTCCTCCTTCTCTTCATCACATGCTGTTCCAAGCAGTGATAAAACATCTTTGAATAAAACCCCTTCCCCACCTGGGAAGAATTAGCTGGTTCTTAGTGCCAAAAAAAAAAAAAAAAAAAAAAAAAGAAAATGCCCGGAGACCAGTTCTAGAACTTTTTTTTTCTCCAAACCTGTCTGTGACAGTGCACAAATACAAATTGATGTCACTTCACAACCTGTTAAGTCTTCTTCCTCTTTCAAGTTTTCTGGTAACACTAGACTTAAGAGATGCTTATCATCACATCCCTATTCATCCAGGCTTCAGGTGTTTCTTAAAATTGTGTGTGTTTGGATCAGTTTTCTGCCTTACCCGTTGGACTATCCATTGCACCAAGAGTATTCACAAAGTAACTGGTTCCAATTGTAGCTCATTGCAGGCTACAGGGTTTCCACATTTTTCCATTTTAAACAACTTGCTTATCTTTGCAGCGTTTTTTTTTTAAAAAACATCAGGAGTCTCTCTCTTATGTGATAGATGTCTTCCACAAGCTGGAACTCCCTCTATCTGTCGGGATGAAAGCACTGTAGAGCTTGGTGTGAAAACCTGCCTTTTGATCAGCTCAGGTCAAGCTCAGTAATGGCTTGGGTGCGTGGAATGTGACCTAAAGCTTTGGAAGCTGTCTAGCTGTTATATCCTTTGCAAGAAATAACCCAAACAGCTTAGGCTACTGCAGCACTGACCAGGAGTGAGGTTTAAAGGGAGACAGGAATTGAATAATATATTTAATGTTAGACTGAATTACAGTAGTTATAAAGAAAGAAAAGATATGTAATATATAACATATGCAAATGGAAAAAACGCTAATACGTTTTTTCTATTAATGTATGCGTGACTGTATCTTAAGTAATAATTTGGTAAAGGTGTTAAAAACTGACCCACCAACACAATGGCATTTTCTTACATTCTGCTTCCCTCTAGATTACTATTGCTCTATTAACGTTGTCAAATGTTTGACACCCCCCTTGCAAAAAAAAAAAGCAGTGACCCATATTTATCAATTTTGCCAGCATCATTGCCATTTGTTTAGCTAGTATAGGCAAACACTTTTCAATCATGATTTAAAGTTGAAATGGGTCTATAACAAGCTAGGTCTGATGGATCTTTGCCCTCTGAGTAATGCAGCCATCTTCTATGATGCTGGTGCCATACTCTTTTCAAAATACTATTAAACAAAATCTAACAGATCTTTATCACTATCTTTGCTCCTATCTTCCAAAGTCCCATGTGAATTCTATTTGTTCCTGGAAACTTCCCAGGAGGTTGATTGAATATCACCATTAACCCATCTCTTCCTCCCTTTTTTATTGAACCTCACATTACTTGGATTTCGTGGTTTCTTTTGTTCCTGTTTGGATTGGTTTACAACATCACATTCCTCTAACCTTGGCACAATTAAGTCTTCCTTAAATATTTCCATTTGTGCTCTTCATTTCCACATTGCACTGCTTTATACATTTTTTCTATACGATATCTGATTTTTTTTTGTCATAGGCTCTCTACATTTACCCCTTCTGTTTTCTGTTGCCTAAGAAGTAGTAAAAGTTTTTGTGTTCTATGGTTGTCATCAAAAAATAGTTGCTTAACAGCAATCCTTGTCAACTCATGCATATTACTGCCATACTCCATTATTTTGTCTTTAGCACTCTGCAGTTGCTACTTTTCTTCTTCTGTGAGATTCCCCTTATTCTTCAGTACTTTAATCTTCATCAGCAATTCCAAATAATTTGTATTACTTCTTTACCATAACTTTCTTTTATTAATATACTATCTTAGAATATGAATACATGCCAGCTTAATTCTCCTCCCTTCCAACAGCCCCTTACTACCACAAATCTAGCATTATTGACTTTTTCAAGTTCTCTCACTACTGGAGACCCTTCAGCAATCAGTATTCTTACTCTCCTTTTTCTTTTTCTGTAATATTATGTGGAAAATCCATCCTGAAATGCCTTCTTCTGTCAAAGTCACATGCTCATTTCTTTCCAATGTGTCTGTCGCAACATTGCCGTTTGCACATTGCATGTCTTAATTTAATATTTTTCCTTTGTGTCTATACTTGTAAGGCCATTTACCTTTCAATATAACATGGATAGAGTAGCCATTATGATAAAAAGCCATTGTTCCCATCCATTACAGACATTCAAAAAGCTGTCATGTATTTCCAACCTTTGTCTTGTATGTACACATGAAAGTTTGGGAGGCTGATCTTTTATACAGTTGTTTCTAATCTCCATCTGAACCTGTGTCATATTTTTTCAAGACTTTTTGCTTTAATAAAAGCCCTGAAACAAACAAAAAAGCTAAATACATTTTCAGAACACCAGTAGCTCCTATTAATTTAGAACATACACACAAACACACACACACACACACACACACACACACACACACACACACACACACACACACACACACACACACACACAAAACTATGTACATTATCAACAAGTGACATTAACCTTCCAGATGGGAATATTTGTCCCAAATCAAAAGTTACACTCAAAAGCATTACCTAATCTAAAATTAAGCTACCCATGCTAAAGTGCATGTTACAACCTGTGTTTCCACTTACACTGATTGCTGTCTGCTCGTTTCTCATCTCTATTCCCCTCCCACTGTGAAAAATAGCTTGCATGCTTTCAGAAGACTTTTAGTTCTAAGAAAAAGTGCACTGGCTACTTTCAAATATAACTCAACCATGCACGGTTCAGTAAATGCATTAAAGTATTAAGGCTTCTGGGATGGCTACTATCTCTTATTCATTTCCCATAATTTCAAACATTATTTTTCACGAACTGCTTGCCTTTATACCTTTACATTTTTTATTTCCATCAGCAAAGACTGCTCACAAATCTGAAGATTAATTGCTTGCACATACAGACAGCTGGTCTCCATGTAAAAGTTGTCAGCAATGAGAAAAATAAAACAGCTAACAACTCTGTACATGCATAAAGAAACTTTTGTGCACATCACTCAGAACACAGTGCACTGAATTCTATTGGCCAAGTGCATTCAGCTGCAAGCTTCTTGCCTCCCACTGATAGCATTTGCTAATGGAAACAAAACAAGCAGATGCAAGAAACATAGCATTTTTATACTTTTCATCATTTTCTCTTATTTTAAGACTATTTCCTTACAAAAAACTTGTGTATAAGTTAAGGTCATCAGACATTCCCACTTCTAAAAACAAGGGAAATTACTATTGTAGCTCTACATATAATATAATCAGTACATTTACACCTCACCCTCCTTTGCAGCATCCCAAGACCACAATATTATACTAACTTAAACTTGTTTCAGTCCGGTCTTTCTTATTTTGTAATAGTATAACGTCTATATTTCTTAAACTAAGAAAAGTGTCTGTTTACTTAGCAATCACTGAAAAGATGCCCCGCACATTTTAACACCCCTAAATACCCACTATGCAAAACTGCTTTGCAATATAACATGCAGTTTATATCATAAAATGTTTTAAAAATACTATTTTCTTTTACTTAGAGTTACTTCTTTTTCTCTTTAGTGTCCTTCTAAGCATTAATGACATTAAATGGGGTGCATGTTAAGCTTGTGGGTGGACTGTAAAACAAAGTCAACAAAAATCCAGTCTTTCTTAGCCATTTTCCTCCTAAGTCCATAATTCCCAAATGTGATTGATGTTTTATAGTATCTCATTTACTCACTAATTTCAATGCTGCTAGTCTGCTTTGTGATCATCTTCATCTCTTAACACCAGACTTTGGTTCAAATCTAAGGTACTCCTGATTCTCCTAATCAACGCCTGTTTTTTTCTATCTCCCAAGCATTTTCATGTGGAACACTGGTAAAGGTTTCACTGGCAAAATCCCTTTTTAAGCTTAGCCATACAACCCAAATCTCTGACAAGTTCTGGTACCCTTTTTAACTGTAAGCACGGAATTGGGAGATGAAACATTTACAAGCAGGGGCCTGTGAGATGAACCATTTACAGGCTGCCTGTGTCAGTTAGAGACATAGGTGCCAAACCAGGGATGAATTTCCTGTTCCCCATCCAACTGTCCAAGTTACGCCTGAATTGGGTTACAGAGGAACTCTGCTTCACAAGGATGTGGAGTCTGCTCCAGAGAAGAGGTGGTCTCTGGTATATATACCTGTCTCTCCAGCAGGTCACATTTATATCTCAAGCAATGTTTTAGTCTTTAGAATGGGTAATTTGGGTGTTGTGTGTTTTGCGGATATGCAGGAGGTCCATCAGAGTGGGGTTTGACAATGACTTGTATGCCAGGCATAGATCTCCTCTCAACAGCTGGTAGTAGACAGAATACAGGGGATAGTGCCTTGAGATGGTCTGCACAGAACATGTTATTTACACCCTGTATTCTTTTAGTGAGGAAATTCTGTGGACATTCCAATTGTTAGATATGCCTGGTTAGGTACATACTAAAGGGGCACTGTACTCATGATATGTCTGATGAATGCCGAATACACTGGAACAGTGACTTCCTTAAGACATAGGTGCCATACCTTTGTTTATAAGTTGCACAACATAGAATGATTTTGTCACTACTGTAGAGATGTGATGGTCAAAGGCTAGATTACTGTCTGTGTGTCCCCAACTCCCTGACTTCTGTGTCAACTCTTACGGGTGTGTAGTCAATATGATACTTGGATGACTTCCTGAAGAATACTATTATGCATTTATTGGCATTTAATTTTAGTCCATGGCCCCCACACCAGTTGTTTGTCTGTGTCAGCCCTTTCTGGAGAACATTTGTGTCAGTGGGGGATTCAATGATAGCTCTTAATTTGCAATCATCTGCAAATTTAATCAGCCAGAGGCCACTGATATTGGCTTTGACTTCAGAGAAGTAAATAACAAAAAGAAGCAGTCGGAGGATTGATACCTGAGGGACTCTGCTTGTGACTGGCCTCTTTGTAGAGGTGGACTCCCCAATTCTAACTTCCTGGGTCCTGTCTGTCAGCCAACTGGCTATCCACTGGGTAAAGAATTTTGTAGTTGCATTTGAACTCCTTCTAGGCTGCATTTCTGCCACACTTTTGTCAGGATCAACTCTTTCTGCTGGTATGATTACATCTTTACTAATATAGGTCTTGGCTGCTTTTTCTTGGTCAGGTTTGAAGCATACACTCAATGCACCCTTTCAAGTAATTCATCATGCTGGGGAACACCAGTCCAGTTGCTTATTTAGGCTTAAAAATGAAAACTATCTGTTCCTTCCAGTTTCTACAACAGCAAAATCTCAGGTTTTCTCTGTGTTCTTTGTCTTCCAACTCTATAATTTTGAAACAGCTCTTCTTGAGCAATGTCATACTCAGCCATCCTTTTTCTTAATTTCAATCTCTCATCTTGCGGTTTTATCAATTCATCTGAATAGCTAGTTAACGTTTCTTCTATTTTTTTTTCATCCTGTTATTATTTGTGTGGCAATATTCCTACAATGTTTGATTTATTTTAATCTCCTCTGATTACATTTGATTTATTTGTCTTCAAAATTACTGGAAGTCATCTCTTGTACCAAAGCTAAGGCTTTGAATTTCTTTTTGATGAACAGCTGCAGGACTATTCCCAGCCATTGTTGTCTCTTCACCTTTTCTGGCTGAATTTCTTTCAGGATCTCCAAATGTCTTCTTTGCTGGCATCCAGACATTGTCTAGCCAGTAAACAAATTTTACCCAGATTGACAATTTCACTGGCCCTTTTATCCATCAGTTTCTTCTTCCCACTGGGATAGCTGAAATTAAGTTGTTAATAAGTGTGTAGCCATCTTGGATATCCCACTGTTAAAAGTAACCATGATGAATGTATGGATAGCCAGGTTGTGTGGGGGTCTTGTAAATAGTCATACAGCCATATTAAACCTTCCTTGGTAATAAGGGATCCACTATTTTTGTGAAACACTCTGCTATAGCTTTTTAAAATATTTACTTACCAGCAGCTTGCTGGGATTGCTTATTCTGCCTTAAAAGAAAGTGTTGGGGTGAGCATTATATCCCTTAGCTACCTTGGAGAGGGAAGGCTGAAAAAAACAGAAATAACCTAGTAATCAACATACCTCTCTTATCACAGTTCATAAGGACCTCTGCAACAAATGGTCCAAAACTAACTCTCTATTCAAGAGAGAATTCTAAATTTCATTTTAATATCTTTTGAAAGATTCTGAGAACACAGCCAAGCAAACCTCCTCAAAACAGTTCAGTAGCTACAACCCTGAAAGTGGCATCAGCAAAATCTTAAGCATGTTTTAAAGAGTAAAGTAACCCCATTGAGACATAGAAGCAACCAAAGTACACAAAGCAGATTTCTCCACAGAAAAGGAGGCAGCTGCCAAAAAAAAGTCCAAATAAAGAGGCAGGCAGAAACTGAAAGTTTGACAGCTAAGAATTCTAAAATAAGTGTTGCAGAAAAAAATGTTGCATGTTCTTCCCATATCTATAAGAAGTACTCCCATCCTAGTAAGAAGATTAGTATTAACCAAGTGTTTAGAAGCAGCTGGGTTCAAACAAATGAAAGCTGCTGGGTCTGTTTCATCTTGGAAATAGATACATCAAAAGATAATCCTTCAACAGGACTGGCCAAAACCACGCTTTCCACAGAATCTCATCTGAAATCTGTGAGGACAAAAAATGTCCTTTCAAAATCCTTTAGGGGTTCAATCTCTTGATTCCCTTAAAAAATAAAGAATCTTTTTTTCTGTTACCAGAAACAATGACACAGGAAAGGTTAAGAGCCTGCATTAAACCCTGAGTTATGCCCAAAAATAACTCCTGCCCACAGCAACTGAAACAGGAAAAACATTGTTTAAGTTTTTTCTACCTTCTGATAGGAACTTATTAAGAAGCAGACATAGTATTTCCAACAAAGACCTCCTTTGTGATATGTACAACTTTCTGGCTAGACAGAGTAGAATTCACTGCCCCTTCTCCCCAGACTGACAAGACTATCTCTCCCTTGCCAGCTATGGGCATACCAACATCCATAGAGAACATTATTTACTCCTTGTTTATGGTGGCTGTAGGGACTACAGTAGCGGAACCTAAAAAAAGGAGTGGTCCAGGGAACCAGCTTTGGTCACAGCAGCCAACCATCTTCAGCTGAGGCACTTTAGCAGCCTGCTGTGATGGCAAATGCTGTCTCACAATTTTTTTTCTTTTTGTGCTTGGAAGGAAAAGGAACAAAGGAACCAGAAGACTGTGCCACAGTTTACGTAAAAAAGGTGTCCAATTCCTAAGGAAACCTAGCAATAGTCAGTGCAAACAGATAAACTATAAAAAAAAGTAACATTTTACCTGTAAAAACTCAATAGAATAGCATTTTTAATTTTTTATTTGCTTATAAAACAATAAATAAACACATCAATTATAAAACAAACAAATAACTATTTACCATAGGTCCACAGCTGATCAATACATCAAAGTTATACATCAACAACAATTAATATTTTTCAAGCAAGTCTTTACGTTTAAACCAGGATTTATATGAATGTGTAATATTAGAAGTTCTCATCTTTATAGTATACAATTCACTACTGCAAACGATTTTTTGCAATACTAATAAATTCAACAATAGAGGGGGTAATTTTACTTTGGTCATTACTTTTCTTGCTGTAACAAGAATAGACCAAAGAAGATGGCACTTGGGTTTTTGGAATTATCCCAGAAATCAGAGCATTAAATAAAAAGTACAGTTGTGTATACCTACCATAAATGTAGATGTTCGAGTGTCTTCACTGTTGCAGTCATAACTATAGGGTACTCCTGCCGGCAGGCAGCCCGAGGTCGGCCAGAATATCAAAGTCTGGGTCCGGCTTCGGCTGTATCAGCAAGTACCCTGACGTCAGAACGCATGGGTATAAAGCTGACAGCCGACGCCATCTTCTCCAGCCTTTCTTGCCCCTGATGTCAAAAGCCCCCATAAAACCAAAAGGTGTCCCAAGGGAAACATAAATACACCAGAAAGGTAGTGGAAAAGGAAACAAAGTAAGCAAAAAGAAAAAAGAGGGGTCTGGAGGGAGGGAAACACTGACTGCAACAGTGAAGACACTCGAACATCTACATTTATGGTAGGTATACACAACTGTACTATGTTCTTCGTGTTTCACTGTTGCAGTCATAACTGTAGGGTAGAATCCCAAAGCTGAGAACATGGGAGGAGGTTATGAAGAAGAAGGAGCAGCTAGAAGACCCTGCAAAACAGCAGAGGCTAAGCCTGCCCTAGACTTAGAGTACAAAGGGAGGTTATAGTGCTTGGAAAAGGTATGCACAGAGCTCCAATTGGCAGCCTCCAGAATGTCCTTGGTAGGAGCACCTCTGAGAAAGGCTGCTGAAGTGGCAGCTGCTCTAGTAGAATGAGTCCTGACAGTACCTGGAATCTGTTTTCCATGAAGAGAGTAACAATATCTTATTCCATGAGCAATCCATTTGGAAATAGTTTGCTTAGAAGTAGCTTTACCTAGAGAACTGGAAGCAAATGAGATAAGCAATTGATCTGATTTTCTGAAATCTTTAGTTTTGTTCAGGTAAAAACGTAGTTGCCTGTGTACGTCCAATGAATGCAAAATCCTTTTCCCCTTATTTTGGGGTTTTTGGAAAAAGGTAGGAAGGTGAATAGTCTGATTTAGAGCCACTCTAGAAACTACCTTAGGCATAAAAGTAGGATTGGTCCTCAAGGAAACTCTGTCCTGATGGAAGATGAGGTATGGTTCCACGGCCATGAGGGCTTGTAACTCAGACACCCTTCTGGCAGAAGTCAAGGCCAACAAGATAGCTGTCTTCCAGGATAAGAACTTAATATCCGCAGAGGCAGCAGGCTCAAAAGGAGGCAAAGTAAGCTTTTCCAAGACATAGTTGAGATCCCAAGGAGGGACAGGAGGAGATCTAGGAGGTCTTAAATTCTTAGCTCCTCTCAGAAATTGTCTAACCAGCTGGTGGGAAAAAATGGGAGGATCACAATTGAAATGAGCCAAAATAGCAGAAGCATGAATTTTAATGGAAGAAAAGGAAAGACCTTTAATCAAAAGGTCTGAGAGATAAAGTAAAATGGAGGGAATATCAGGTATTAAAGGATCAGAGCCAAGATCCTGCATCCAAATACAAAATCTTTTCCATTTAGAAGCATAAGATTTCCTTGTACTAGGACGCCTAGCTTCCAAAAAAATATCCAAAACTTGTTTAGGAAGAGAAGAAGGAATCAATTGCCTTTGATGAGCCAAGCTGCCAGGCAGAGAGTCTTGATTTGAGAGTGAAATATCTGACCCTGATGCTGGGACAGTAGAGAATGGGTCAGAGGAAGACTCCAAGGGGGTTCCAAGCAAAGGTGCAGTAGAGTTGGGTACCAAAACTGACGAGGCCAATTTGGAGCTATCAAAATGATCAGTCTGGGTTTGTCCAGCTTTATCTTTAGCAATACCCGAGGTAGAAGAGGAAGAGGAGGGAAGGCATATCCCGAAAGATTCCTCCAGCTGAAGGACAGGGCATCCACTTTCCAAGCTGTCTTGTGGAAGGACCTGGTGCAAAAAAGAGGCAACTGATGGTTGAGATGGGATGCAAACAGATCTATCTGAGGACAGCCCCAAACTGCAGTTATCTTGCTGAATAAATTGGGGTCCAACATCCATTCGTGAGGATCCAAAATGTTTCTGCTTAGGCTGTCTGCTAAGAGATTCTGATTCCCTGGAATGAACTGTGCCTGAAGATCCAGATTCAAATTTAGAACTGTGTCCCATAAAGTCATGGCAAGTCTGCAAAGGGGGTAAGAGTGAGAGCCCCCTTGCTTGTTTATGTACCACGACTGTGGTATTGTCTATTCGAATTAGCAGAGGTCCTGGCTTCAAAAGAGTCTGGAAGGCTAGAAGAGCATTTTGGACTGCTAACATTTCTTTCAAGTTGATGTGCCATAGAAGGTGTTTGTTTGTCCAAGAGCCCTGTTGGCATTTGTCTAGAAAATGAGCTCCCCAAGCATAATCCGAGGCGTCCGTGGTTATGATCTGAGTAGGTTGAGGAAGATGGAAGGGCTTCCCTTCGTTCAAAACACACGCCCTGGACCACCAAAGGAATTCCTTCTGGAGGCAGGGAATCAGTGGAATCATTGTATCCAGACTGTGGCAATGCTGAGACCATACACTCTTTAGGTACCATTGAAGTTTCCTCATGTGAAGCCTCGCATTTGGAATCAACAGGATGCAAGAGGCCATGTAGCCCAAAGCCTGCAGGAATTTCCTTGCAGTGAGCTGAGTCAATGTTGCCAAGGTCTTGGAGATTGGAGCCAGCTGTAACTGTTTTTCTGGAGTAAGGAAGGCCATCTGTAAACTTGTGTCTAGAAGAGCTCCCAAAAAGGTCATTCGTTGAGAAGGAATCAAATGTGACTGTTTTGTGTTCACTGTGAATCCCAGTAGTAGGAGAAGACGTTGAACAAAATGCAGGTGTTGAAGTAAAAGGTCTTTGCTGTCTGCCTGAATTAGACAGTCGTCCAGATAGGGGTAAATCTGAATCCCCTGAAGTCTGCAGTAAGCTACTACTGGAGCCAGGCATTTGGTAAAAACTCTGGGCGCAGTAGATAAGCCAAATGGCAGTACAGAGAATTGGAAGTGTCTCGAGCCTGCCTTGAATCTGAGGTACTTTCTGCATTGTTGCCTTATGGGGACGTGCAAGTAAGCCTCTTTTAAGTCCAATGTTACCATCCAAGCATCTTGTGAGAGCATTGGGAGAAGTTGTTGAAGTGTAAGCATCTTGAATTTTGGAATTTCCAAAAAGGTGTTTAATATCGAGAGGTCCAGAATAGGTCTTCAGGAGTTTTGTTTTCTTGAGACCAGAAAAAGTCTTGAGTAAAAACCTTTCCCCACCTCTAGAGGTGGAACAGGTTCTATGGCTCTTAAGGCTAATAAAGCGTCCACTTTATTTAAGGCCTCTGCCCACTGATGTTTTGGCAGATCTGGCCAGCCGGAAGGCCTTGGCAGAGTGTGAAAGTGGAATCTGTAGCCTTTCAAAATCACGTCTAACACCCATTTGTCCTGGGTAATGTGAGTCCAATTTTGGTAAAAAAGAGAAAGTTTTCCTCCGAGAGGGGCATCCAGGGAAGGAGGACCTGTAGCCCAACAGAGGGAGTCATTGGGTCTGCTTTCTTTGGGTTTGAGGTCTGTCTTCTCCCCTTCTGGGTGAAGAAGCAGTCCACTGTCTAGATCTGTAAGAGGCCTGAGCCTGCGCCCGACCTCTGGAGCGTCTATATCTTCCCCTTTGAGGCCTGTCAGAAGTGGGAAAAGTCCAATTTTTGGACGGCCAATTTCTAGAAAATCTAGGAGGCTGTACTTGCAAAAAATCTTTTACAGTCTGCATAGACTTGGCTTTTTCTTCCATCTTTTTAATAACCTCCTCAGCCTTAGATCCGAATAAGACATCATGCTGAACAGGGGCATCTAGCAATTTAGCCTTAACTTGTTCAGGTAAATTCTGCTCACGAAGCCAAGCATGTCTCCTGATAACAGTACCAGAGGCAGCAGCCCTGCAGGAAGCCTCTAAGGCATCAAAACCACAATGTAAACTATGTTTGCTAACTTGTTCAGTTGCATGCAACACATCCTGTAATTCCTTGTCCTCAGCACATGCAGGAAAGGTAGAAAGCCTTTGTTTTAAAACAGATAAAAGAAACTGTTGATACTTGAACATGTGAAACTGGCAATTTAAAGCTCTAATGGAAAGGGTAGCTGAAGTATAAACCTTTTTGCCCCACCTGTCCAAGGCACGAGAATCCTTTTCAGAGGGGGTAGGACTCTTAGAGGAGGCGGCCTTAGCAGCCTTGGAACCCTGCGAAATAGTTTCAGGATCAGCAGAAGGGTTCTTAAATAAGAATTGATGGGAATCAGGGATCCTGTAAAATCCATCAGGCTTAGAAGGAGCAGGCGGCATGGAATCAGGATTCAAGTTAGCTTCAGAGAAGGCATCATCCACAATGTCAAGTACAGGAGGAATAGCTAAAGGCCTGTGTTGAGGGAGAAGAAGAAATTCCCTAAGTCTCTTTTTGGAAGCAGAATAATCCTGACCTTCCCAATGAAAATGCTCCCTCATCTCATGCAAGGTTTCCCCAAAAGAGAAATCTTCAAGGGGAGAGGCAGAGGGAACAGAATCCTCTGCATCCGAATCCTCATAAGGAGGAAAAGAGTAATCCTGATCAGAGGAAGAAACAGAAGATACAGAAGCCTGATCAGAGGAATCATAAGGGATATCCTGTCTAGGCCTTTTCTCAGGAGGAGGGTGAGATCCCCTAATCATAGTTAATAAATCCTCACAGCCATCCGTAGTAATTGCTTCTGAGTCTTAGGAGCTGAATCCGAAGAAGCTTGAGCAGAAAGTCTAGGTTTAACAGGAGTCTTTGACTTAGCCTTTGTCTTCGTGGAAATAGTAATATGTGAAGGCCTGAAGACCCCCTCAGAAGCCGGTACCTGCACAGCGGTTCCGGACCCATCTGAAGGAGCGACGTCCGAAGGTCCTGCAGCAGACAAATTACTAGGCCTAGATGGCTCCCCATGGGAGTCCGTGTCGGCCATCGGTTCTGAAGTGGCGGACGACAGGGGCTGCAAAAGCGCCTCACTGACGACCGAACCGAAGCTGGCTCCGGCTGCAAAATATCCTGTTTGGACCTCGGAGGCCTGTCCTTGTCTTTGCGTTTCTTCTGTATTCCGGTAGTCGGTAAAGTATCCGACGACATCCTATAATTAAATCGTCTACCGAAGTAATTCAAGGCCCAATCGCACCTACGCTTGATAGTGCGAGAATTAAACCTGGCACAGAACCGACAGCAAGAAACGTCGTGGTCAGGGCCTAAGCAAGGTAGACAGTAAGAGGGGAAATCTTTATGAGGTATTTGTTTTCCACATGATACACAATTATTAACTTTTTCTGACATCGGAGGAGCAAGAAAAAGGTTTCCCCAACGGGGTACTTAGCTTTCAGAAGAGAAGTATAAAACTTCGGACCGACGACAATCACACCACGTTGTCTTGAAAACGCCAACCAACAGCTAGCGAACTGCTTTGCACCGCACAGCAAGAAAGACTGGAGAAGATGGTGTCGGCTGTCAGCTTTATACCCATGCGTTCTGACGTCAGGGTACTTGCTGATAAAGCCGACGCCGGACCCAGACTTTGATATTCTGGCCGACCTCTGGCTGCCTGTCGGCAGGAGTACCCTACAGTTATGACTGCAACAGTGAAACACGAAGAACATCTAAAGATTTTGAAATATTACATCTACCTGACCATAGAGCTTGAATAAAGTTATTATTTTTTTTCCAAAAAAGAGAGATGATTTCACATTCATATACCATGTGTGACCAATCAGCTATTATTTCAGAATCACATCATCAGCATTTATTTCTATCTGATTTATATATAACTGTAATTTTGTTAGGAGCGACAAAAGTTCTGTGTAAAAATTTCCAAGTGAAAATTTTCCAATATAATGGAGATGTAGTTTTATCTGTAGATTTTTAATATTCATTTATTGCATTCTTCAGAGGTCTTCATTATTAATTTTTGAAGAGTAGTTCCAATAGGAATTGTCTAAATATAAAAGAAATGTAGCCAGTTGACATGGCAGAACAATATATTTTAATAAATCAGAGTAAAAACAAAGTATATTGTTCTGCCATGTCAACTGACTACATTTCTTGTATATTATTCATTGTTTATGTTAACCAGTCTAATCCATTTGTTCAGGATTTCTCTACATATTGAAGTGTCTAAATACGGCAAATCTAACTTCATAATTTTATAAATTTGTGAATATGATTTATTTTTCACTGCATTAATACTGATATTTATTAAGAATCCCAATAATTTAGGGAAAGATTTCTTATCTAGGTTAAATCAGTTATTTACCTGTGTGTTCACAAAATCTCTAAATATTTGTAAATTAACCAATTCTCAGAATCTTGACTGTGCTTGAACCTTAAATTTTCAACATTATATACATATCAGTACCGCTTATGAATTGATGCCAATAAATTAAATTACTTTGCTGTTTCAATACTAGCAATTTGTTGAAGTTATGAGTTTCTAAGCAGTCATTTGTATATGCAGTTGGAAAGATAGAAAATATTAAGTTTTTAATACAATAGTCAGAATATGTGAACTTTTGGAAAAAGGAATAAGAAGTTATGTACTCACCATAACGTTCCATCTGAGTAGATAAACTTCATTTGTCAGCAACCTGTGGGTATCGGATCCGACTTCGGATCTGAGACGGCAGTTTTCAACAGCTTAGATCTGAGCTCCTAGCTCCTCCTCCTCCCTCTACCCATAAACCCCTGCCAACCCTGACTGACCCCAGATCAAGTTTGCCCCCAAGCAGCAATTGCTACAGATTTTTGACCCATCAGCCTAACTAGCCTGATCTGCAAGGCCATGGAACGGATTTTCATGGACCTCATTAACAAGGGCATTGGCAACCTCTAAACACTTGATCCCACACAGTTTGGCTTCATCAAGGAGAAGTATTGTCTGCTAAATTTGGTTGACCTCTTTGAGACAGTCACCAAAGCCATGGACGAGGGGAAGAAGGTGCACATCACCTACCTCAACCTGGCCAAAGCCTTTGACACTATTCCCCACTCGGGCATAATAGATAAACTCTCTCAACTAGGCATCAATCCATATGTTACCAGATGGGTAGAAAACTGGTTCACTGATAGAACCCACATAGTCAAACTAGAAGAAGCCACCTCAAGCAGTAGAACTGTAACAAGCAGCATATGCCAGGGTTCAGTCATGGGGCCTTTGTTATTTGTGATATACTTTTCTGACATGCAGGCCAAAACTGGTGGGCTATGGCTGACCAAGTCTGCAGATGACTGCAAGCTGGGTGCTGTCATCAATTCCCCTAGTGATGTGGATATCCTCAAAGGGTCTCACTCAGACAAATGACTGGTGCTAGAAAAATGGCCTCAAGATGAATGCCAAAAAAATGCATCATCATCCCCTTGGGGAGAGTGATGTCCACACAAATTATGACATTAATAACAACGTCCTAAGCACTCAATCAGTCATGAGGGATTTGGGCACCCAGGTTGATAGCAACCTGACTCTTGACCACCATGTTGCTTCCATTGTACGGAAAACCTTCTACATGGCCCACCTCATAAGTAAGGTATCTCATCCAGGGACAAGGAGGTCATAACATCCCTGTATTCTTCCCTTATAAGGCCCATTATTAAGTACAACTCCCCTTTCAGCATGTACCTCACAAAGCACATACACCAGCTGGAGACACCACAGAGGTTCCTCACCAGGAGAATTCAGGGCCTCAAACATCTACCATACACAGATAGGCTAAAAACCCTATCCTTCTACTCAGTTTCATACAGACTCCTGATCATGGACCCCTCCTTGATGGGAATGCTGCATATCTGCATGTCAAGCTCCACTCGAGTAACCCGCATGTGTGGCCTCAACCTGGTCTGTGACATCAACAAGACTTGTTGGCGAGACAGATTTGTGTCCCAGAGACTCCCCCATCTATGGAATAGACTCCCTCTCCACATCAAGCAGAGTACCTCTTTACCCCCTTTTAAGTGCAACCTGGATAACTGGATGGGAAACAGAAAATATGCCCTTGGGATTCCATCCATTTCCCTGCTGGACAGGGGCATTGGGTGCTGATTTGTCTAAACATGGGCTAAACCCTTGGCTAGGCTTATAAGGGCCTCAGGGCCAATAGCCTAGTAACCTCCTATGATCCTATGATCCTATGATTTACCAATTTCAAAAATCAACTGTGAAGACAGCAAATGTGAATAATCGAAGGTCAGGGGGAAGGAGGGGGGGGATGGTTGCTGACAAATGAAGTTTATCTACTCAGATGGAACGTTATGGTGAGTACATAACTTCTTAATCTGAAGTAGTTAACTTCATTTGTGCAGCAACCTGTGGGACAGAGTCCCCAGCTACCTGAACCTTGGGCAGCCATCATGGAAGGATGATTCGGAGCACTGCAGAGCCAAAGGATGCTCTCCCTCTGGAGATAATATCCAGCTTATAATGGTTGATAAAGGTATGAGATGAGGCCCAAGTGGCAGCTGAACAAATATCATCTAAAGAAACCCTGGATCTAAAAGCAGCAGAGGTAGACATAGATCGGGTAGAATGGGCACGGACTCCCTGAGGCATCGGCCTACCAGAACTTTCATAAGCCAAAAGAATACATTGCGAGATCCATTGAGACAACGTAACTTTGGATACCGATTTATATCCAATTGCACGACACCTCTAAGACACCGGACTTATCGTGCAATTGGATATATATTTATTTGGTGTTTGGTTTTTGTGTTGGATACCGATTTACCCAAATTCATTTTGGCAAAGGAGACGAACAACTGGTCGGATTGCCTATGACCAGATGTCCTGTGAATATAGAATCGAAGTTGTCTATGCACATCCAACGAGTGTAATTTGTATTCTCCTTTGTTGTGATAGTTGGGAAAGAAGACTGGCAGATTAATGGTCTGGTTGATATTAGATTAGGAAGCAACCTTAGGGAGAAAGGAGGGATTGGTCCTGAGGTAGACTCTATCCTTGTGGAAGGCTAGATATGGGGGTTTGACACAAAGGGCCTGAATTTCAGAAACTCTTCTGGCAGAGGTGATGGCAACAAGAAAGGCCATCTTCCAAGACAAATACTTGAGTTTCACTGAAGCTGCAGGCTCAAAGGGGGGAGCTGTCAAAGCCTGAAGCACTAATGACAAATCCCACGGAGGTACCACTTCCTTTACCGGAGGTCTGAGCAGGAAAGTGCCCTTCAGGAAGGTCTTACACAGCTTAGAAGTGATCAAGGGACGCAGATCATGTCCGACATGGTAGTGAGAGATAGCTGCTAGTTGAACCTTGACAGTGGAACAGCTAGCTCCCTGGTGAAATAATCCTGATAAAAAGTCTAGCACTGCAGGTAAAGGAGCTGTGAAGGGATCCAAGTTTTGAAGTTCTGCCAAGATAGAGAAACGTCTCCATTTGCTGCTGAAAACCTTCCTAATAGAAGGCTTGTGGGCTGCAACTAGAATAGCTTTGACTGGGGAAGAGATGACGGGAGTCCTGGCTAGGAGTGGAACTGGAGCAGCCAAGCTGTGAGCTTGAGGCTGTCCAGGTTCGGGGTCGGGAGACCCAGAGGCTGGGAGATCAGATCCGGGAGGGGATCTAGAATCCAAGGAGGATTCACCAGATAAGACCAAAGGTAAGGAAACCAGGTTTGACGAGGCCAGAATGGGGCAATGAGGATAATCCTGCTCCCCAACCGGCTGGCTTTCTGCAGAAACTTTACCATCAGGGGGAGAGGTGGATAAGCATAAAGCAGACCGGGAGGCCAAACATGCACCAGAGCGTGTCTCGGGGATTCCCCGACTTGGGGAATTAAAGCGAAATAGCTGTTGCATTTGGTGTTTGAGGGAGAGGCGAAAAGATCGCAACAGGGCTGCCCCCATTTGGCAAAAATCTGATTTGCTACGTGCGGATTGAGAGACCACTCGTAAGGGGAAAGGATGGTGTGGCTGAGTTTGTCCGCCAGGATGTTGGACCGTCCTGGAATGTGCGTTACAATGAGAAAACGGTTGGTGGAGATCGCCCATTCCCACACTCTCGTGGCCTCTCGACAGAGCGGGTAAGACCTGGTTCCCCCTTGTTTGTTGATGTACCAGACAACCAACATGTTGTCCGTCTGGATCGCAATTGTCCCTACAGGAAGAAGGTCCTGAAGTGCTTGCAACGCTAACAGCACTGCCCTCATCTCTAGGACATTGATATGCAAAGAGGTCTCCGTATCGTTCCATGTGCCTTGGACAGTCCTGCCCGAAGAGTGCCCCCCCCACCCGAGACGAGAGGCGTCCGTGGTCACCGTGACCAGGGGAGGGGCCATAGAGAAGGGGCGTCCCGTGTGGAGATCCGGAGATTGCAGCCACCACACGAGAGCCCTCTTGAAGCCCTGCTGAGGGAAATGGGATGACTCACAGGGTAGTGAAGAAAAGACCACTGGACTTGGAGGGTCCACTGTAAGACCCTCATGTTCAGACGTGCCATAGGTAACAAGTTGATTGCCGCTGCCATTGAGCCTAGAGTCCTCAGGACCAATTCCGCCAGAGGAGATGAAGATAGAAGGATGGCCCGCACATGAAACCTCAGGGTTCTAAGTCTCTCTGGGGTTAAGAAGGCTACAAGATTGATTGTGTTTAACCTGGCCCCGATGAAATCCATGACTCGGGTCGGGGTGAGAGCAGATTTGTCCATATTTATTGTGATCCCTAGCCAGGGAGCAAGGCGAAGAAAAATAATCCCTGGCTGTACAGAGTCAACAAAACAAAAGCGTTTAGTCCACCAAATGAAACTATAACTCCACTCCAAAACGCTTGGTGCATCCAACACACAAAACTGCCAATGGAGTTATAGTTACAGTGGCAGTTTTGTGTGTTGGATGCACCAAGCGTTTTGGAGTGGAGTTATAGTTTCATTTGGCTGTACAGAGTAGATGCCTTGTCAAGGCAGTCAGGAGCGAGTCGTCCAGGTACGGGTAAAACCTGTATTCCCTGGAGCCTCAGGTGGGCTGCTATCACTGCTAACACTTTGGTAAACACCCTGGGGGCTGAGGTGAGACCAAAGGGGAGAGCCCTGAATTGGTAATGACTGGCCCCTAGCCGGAAGCGGAGAAACCTCCTGGATCATCTGTCCATTAGGATATGATAGTACGCATCCTTTAGGTCTATCAAGCACATCCAATCGTTCTCCCATAATAGGGGGAGAATAGATTGAAGAGTGACCATCCAGAACTTTTCTTTGGTTACTGACAGGTTCAAAAGGGAGAGATCGAGGATTGGTCTTAAGTCCCCCGTCTTTTTTGGCACCAAAAAGAACCTGGAGTAAAAACCTGATCCGAGCTGGTCTGGGGGAACGTGTTGGATGGCTCTTTTTTCTAGGAGCTGCCGGATGTCCGCAGCTGCGACCTCCCTCTGATCGGGTGGGACATCGGGGAGGTGTTTGGGGAAGAACAGAGGGCAAGAGAAGGGGATCTGGTAACCTCTGGATATGATGCGAAGCACCCAGCGGTCTGTCGTGATGGACTCCCAAGCTGCCAGGTGCCTGGAGAAACGCCCCCCCGACTGCCTCCAGAGTGGAGCAGTCGGGCAACCCTTCAGGGCTGTTGCGTGGGCCGGTCAGAGAAAGGTTCTCTGGACCCAAAGTTCTTTGGGACCCTCTGCCTCTAGGGAGGTGTCCTCCCTGTCCTCCTCTGCCACGGAAGGACTGGGGGTCCGGAGCGGACTGAGACTGTTGCGACTTCCGGAACCACATCTACTTCTGTCCCTTTTGGTTCTTGGAGAAGGACCTCTGCGGAGCAGAGAAGCAGACTCTGACGGCAGACAACGTCTTCCCGTCCTTTTCCCTCTGGACCAAGGTGTCGCGAACGGTCTTCCGATATAGAGCAGAACCATCAAAAGGGGCATTTGCGAAAGACGCCTTGAAGGGTTCCGTGAAATCACAATGCCGGAGCCAGGCCTGACGCCTCATGACGAGACCTGCTCCACTGGCTCTAGCGGCTCCTTCCGTGGCATGGGATAGGAGCCGCATAGAGGTATTGGAAATGGGCCTAAGAGTGGCCATACGGGTGGAGTACAACTGTTTGTCCTCCACCGACATGGACTCCGGGGGCAACGCAGCGTATTCCTTAATAAGATCCCGCTGCAGCCGAATAACGTGTGCCATGTAGTTCAGTGACCTCACCGAGAAGGACGCTGAACTAAACACCCACTTCCCTAGGCAGTCCATCGCTAGGGACTCCTTGCCCGGGGGGTGGACCGAGGGGCTCTCCTGAGCTAGTTCCCTCTTAGTGGCTGCCGCAATCAACATGGCATCTACGGGGGGACCCTTGCTCCAATGGGGCCTGTCAGCAGGGGGACTGAGGATCCTGTCAGGGTGCTTCGGGACTGGCTCCACAGTGTCCGGCTCCTTCCACGCCCTGGTGGAAATCAGGTCCACCAGGGGGTCAGCCAGAGGGGACACCCAAGAGGTAGAAGGGCCTGCTTCAAATGCCTCCAGGAGCACGGCTTTGTCTGAGGTCGGCTTTGGGGCAGACCACCCCGCTCTGATCCTGAGCATTTCCATGATGTCCCCAAAGGGGACATCCTCAGGGGGTGACCTTGGGGAGCCTTCCCCCTCCTCCAAATCCGTGTCTTCGGTCAAGGACTCAGGGGAGTCCAAGTGCCTCCTCTTGCACTTCCGCTTGTGGGGGATCTCCTCGGGGGGGGCTGTCCGAGGAGGCCTCACCAGCAACATCCTGTTCCAAGGGAACAACCTGGGACACTGAAGTAGGCTGTCCCTGGGGCCGGGTGATGGAAGTCAGACCCAACAGAGGAGTGCGGGGCAGAGCTGTGGCAAGGACCGGGGGCCTGGAAGCAGTCGACAGAGCCCTCACCACCACGTCGAACGCAGAGGGAGAGCCGCTCTCTCTGGGATCCGAGAGCGGGCCCTCACTCGGATCCGAAAGGCGGATCGGGGCCGGCGCCGAAGCAATCAGATCCGAAGGCCCAGTATGCTCCGACCTGGACGGCGCCGAAGGCATATTGAAACCCTCGGATCCGAAGCTCAGCCCTCGGCTCCAAGAGCTCGGATCCAACAAAAATGGACCCGACAGGCTCGAGGGAAGAGTCGGTGCCGAAGTACCCAAGACTGTCGGCGCCGACCCACCACCGGTTCCAAGGCTGCCCGGCTCTGAAGGCTCCGAACCTGGGAAGTGGGATGGAGAAGGAGCTATCGGGGCAAAGAAAGGGGTCGAGCTCCCCCCCAGAGGGTGGGAGGCAGGAGCACTCCCATCTGCAGTTGGGCCTGGAGGAATCTTCTCATCATCCAGTCCAAATCTGCGTCGGAAAGGCTGCGAGTAGATCTCGATGAGGCCACCGAGGCGGGACGTGAGTGCCGCCTCGATGACCTTGAAGGAGATCGGGTCTCCTCCGCCTCAGGGCCCGGTGAAAAACAGGGGGACCGGATCCGAGGAGGAGGAGACCGGGAAGCCCTGGAGGGAGAAGACCGCTTAGCCGGGGGAGCCGAAGCAGAGGCCTCAGCCCTCCGCTTGTGGTGCTTCTCCCTTCTCTTGTCTTTCCTGGCCTCCCTCTCCTCCGGGCCTACAGCGGGAGGTTGAGTCCCAGCCGGGGAGGAGAGAGGCAGGAGTGGCCGCCGCCGAAGCCATGTTGGTAGCCACGTAGGACCAGAGGCCAAAGCCGAATCTGGGAGCAAAAGACCCGCCAGGATCAGCTTGGATCTCCGGTCCTTAAGTGCCCTGTGGTTGAACACCGTGCAGATGGAACACCCAGAGGTAAGGTGTCCAACCCCAAGGCACAGAACACACCGAGTGTGGCCATCAGCTGGTGAAAGCTTCTTGCCACACTCGGTGCACTTGGAAAAAATAGGTTTTTGGGCCTCCGACATTTTAAACTAAGGAGGACACACACGCTAGGCCCCAACACACGCACACAAACCCTAACGAACCAGCGAGGGAGTGGGAGGGAAAAAATTATAACTAAAGAGTAGTTTAAACTAAGGTTAACAGGAAAAGGGGTCTAAACACACAGCACTCACACTAAAGATGAAGAAAAACATAAAAAAAAAATTCTAACTTTCTCACAGATAAACGCTAAGTACGGAGCTCGAAAATCCAGCTGCTGTCAACAACCGCGGCAAACTAGATCTGAGGTCAGACAGGGTTGGCAGGGGTTTATGGGTAGAGGGAGGAGCTAGGAGCTCGGATCTAAGCTGTTGAAAACTGTTGGCTCGGATCCGAAGTCGGATCCGATACCCACAGGTTGCTGCACAAATTAAGTTAACTACTTCAGATATGATGTTATTTAAATAGGGTATTTGGGAAGAGAGTGAAATACCACTTACGCAAAAATCTTTTAATAACCAGATAAAACTATTAAGTACTATTTGTTTATGACTGGTTGTGATGTATTTATTATTTACTAATAATATTTCTTGATGTATTTATTTTCATTTTGAATCATAAGATGAATTTATCCACAGTGCTATAACTTTACAATTGTTGAAGTAGCATACAACTGATTATCAAGGAAACCTATTCTACCATTATCCCAGCCTTTTCTGTGCCAATTAAAGGAAACTCTTATTAGGATGCCAAAAAAAATTAAGTAGAATATTATTTACCTTCCTCATCATTTTTTTTTTGGTGGAGATGGTACTAAAGACTGTAAGACAAACAATATTTTAGGGACAATTACCATCTTAATAAGCATCAATCTTTCTTCCATGTTAAAGAAGAATTTGTTTCAAGTTGTGACTAAACTTAAAATTTTATCAACAACCTGTTGAAAGTTTATTTACATTATTTCTTTACTATCAAACATAATGATTACACCAAGGTATTTCATTTGATTGCTATTCCAGTTGAAGTTAGAATATTTTTGTATGTTTTTTTTATTAATAAGGTACTTGTTTTATTATGATTAAATCTTAAGTTTGAGATTTCTTCAAACTGACTCATAGAACTAATTATATGTTCTAATGAATTTTCTACATTTCCTATTGTTAGTAAAAGATTGGCAAAGAGTTGAAACTTTAGTCTGAAATCTTTTTTTATTTTGATACCATTAATGTTCTTATTGGATCTAATACTATTAGCAGAGAGTTTTATAGCCAATGCAAAAAGTAAAGGTGATAATGGACAGCCTTGTTTTATGCCTTTTTATGATTTAAAGGAATTAGAATGAAAAAAAAACTATTTTAACATAAGCACAAGAGTTATTATAGAACTCAAAAAATAATGCAATTAGCTCAGGTGAGAAATTATACATTTTAAGTGCGTTAAACAGGCACAAACAATTAACGGAGTCCAAAGCTTTATCTAAACCAGCACAAATGATAGAAAGTTCTTTATTTTTATTTGCATAGTCTATTAATGTATGTATTCTTATTATATTATCCTGTACTTGTCTGTTTAAAATAAATGCATTTTGATCATTGTAAATTAATTCAGGTATACGTAGATTAATTCTGTTAGCTAAAATGGACATGAACATCTTATAGTCTACATTTAAAAGTGAAATGGGCCTGTATGATGAACACTTTATAGGCACCTTATCGTGTTTTAAAATAGGTGATATAAGGGAATATTTCCATGATGGGGGACTTCAGTAGTTGTTTCTCTAGAGACCTTATCTATTACATTACCTGCATCATCCAGTAGTATTTTACATTGTTCTGGTATAAGACCATCTAAGCTCAGCACTTTATTATTTTTAACCTTTTTATTTGATCTTCTATTCTTGTTAAAGTGAATGGTCTATCAATTTCTTTTAACTGCTCACTTGTTAATTTATTTATATTTTCCCTTAGAAAATTTTCAACTACATCATCATTATATAGGTTACTTGTATTATTAATATTTTCATAAAATATTTTAAAGCCCTCAAGAATCCCTTTGATATCTGCTCTACTTTCTTTTTTATTACTTATATGTGTTAACATTTATTTGATATGATTTAGTTTATTTATTTTCTTTGATCTAAATGCAAGTTTATACAAGCTTAAAGGGTTTACTGAATATGCCTGAAGTTTAAGTTTTTCCAAGTTTACTGAAACTTTATGATTTAGAATTTCAACATATTTTGTATTTAAGTTTTTAAGTTCATACTGACTGATAATGTCGTTTGGCTTAAGATTTAACTTTAGTGTTTCTACTTTAGCCTATAGTGTATTCAATTATTCAATTCTTTGTCCCATTCTCTTGTTTTACTAATATACCAGCTTGTAACTCTTCCATTTAAATACGTCTTTAGTGAATCCCACAGGACAATGTCAGTTACTTCACCATTCATGTTTATTTCTAGGAAATTTTTGATCTCTTTAACATACCAATCCTTCAGTCCTTTTATTTTAATAACGTACATTGGTAATCTCCTGTGATGTACTAGACTGTCAGTTTTTAAAATAATATTAAAACTTATAGCATTATAGTCAGATAATGGACAAATGGATAAACAGGCAGGCAGAAACTGCAAGGTTGACAGCTAAGAATTCTAAAATAAGTGCTGCAGAAAAAAGTGTTGCATGTTCTTCCCATATCTATAAGAAGTACTCCCATCCTAGTAAGAAGATTAGTATTAACCAAGTGATTAGCAGCAGCTAAGTACAAACAAATGAAAGCTGCTGGGTCTGTTTCATCTTGGAAATAGATACATCAAAAGATAATCCTGCAATGGGACTGGCCAAAACCACGCTTTCCACAGAATCTCATTTGAAATCTGTGAGGACAAAAAATGTCCTTTCAAAATCCTTTAGGGGTTCTTTCTCTTGATTCCCTTAAAAAATAGCAAATCTTTTTTTCTGTTACCAGAAACAATGACACAGGAAAGGTTAAAAGCCTGCATTAAACCCTGAGTTATGCCCAAATATAACTCCTGCCCACAGCAACTGAAACAGGAAGAAACATTGTTTAAGTTTTTTCTACCTTCTGATAAGAACTTATTAAGAAGCAGACATAGTAATTCCAACAAAGACCTCCTTTGTGATATGTACAACTTTCTGGCTAGACAGAGTAGAATTCGCTGCCCCTTCTCCCCAGACTGACAAGACTATCTCTCCCTTGCCAACTATGGGCATACCAACATCCATAGAGAACATTATTTACTCCTTGTTCATAGTGGTTGTAGGGACTACAGTAGCGGAACCTAAAAAAAGGAGTCGTCCAGGGAACCAGTTTTGGTCACAGAAGCCAACCATCTTCAGTTGAGGCACTTTAGCAGCCTGCTATGATGGCAAATGCTGTCTCACAATTTTATTTCTTTTTGTGCTTGGAAGGAAGAGGAACAAAGGAACCAGAAGATTGTGCCACAGCTTACGTAAAAAAGGTGTCCAATTCCTAAGGAAACCTAGCAATAGTCAGTACAAACAGATAAACTATAAAAAAGTAACATTTTACCTGTAAAAACTCAACAGAATAGCATTTTTATTTTTTTATTTGGTTTTAAAACAATAAATAAACACATCAATTGTAAAACAAACAAATAACTATTTACTATAGGTCCACAGCTGATCAATACATCAAAGTTATACATCAACAACAATTAATATTTTTCAAGCAAGTTTTTATGTTTAAACCAAGATTTATATGAATGTGTAATATTAGTATACAATTCACTACTGCAAACAATTTTTTGCAATATTAATAAATTCAACATTAGAGGGGGTAATTTTACTTTAGTAATTACTTTTCTGGCTATAACAAGAATAGACCAAAGAAGAGGCACTTGGGTTTTTGGAATTATCTCAGAAATCAGAGCATTAAATAAAACTAAAGATTTAGAAATGTTACATCTACCTGACCATAGAGCTTGAATAAAGTTATTAATTTCTTTCCAAAAAGGAGAGATAATTTCACATTCATATACCACGTGTGTCCAATCAGCTATTATTTCAGAATCACATCATCAGCATTTAATTCTATTTGATTTATATATAATTGTAATTTTGGTAGGAGTGACAAAAGTTCTGTGTAAAAATTTCCAAGTGAAAATTTTCCAATATAATTGAGATGTAGTTTTATCTGTAGATTTTAATATTCATTTCTTGCATTCTTCAGAGGTCTTCATTATTAATTTTTGAAGAGTAGTTCCAATAGGAATTGTCTAAATATAAAAGAAATGTAGCCAGTTGACACGGCAGAACAATATATTTTAATAAATCAGAGCAAAAGCAACGTATATTGTTCTGCCGTGTCAACTGACTACATTTCTTTTATATTACTCATTGTTTATGTTAACCAGTCTAATCCATTTGTTCAGGATTTCTCTACATATTGAAGTGTCTAAATATGTCAAATCTAACTTAGTAAATTTATAAATTTGTGAATATGATTTCTTTTTCACTGCATTAATATTGATATTTATTAAGAATCCCAATAATTTAGGGAAAGATTTCTTATCTAGGTTAAATCTGTTATTTACCTGTGTGTTCACAAAATCTCTAAATATTTGTAAATTAACCAATTCTCAGAATCCTGACTGTGCTTGAACCTTAAATTTTCAACAGTATATACATATCAGTACCGCTTATGAATTGATACCAATAAATTAAATTACTTTGCTGTTTCAATACTAGCAATTTGTTGAAGTTACGAGTTTCTAAGCAGTCATTTGTATATGCAGTTGGAAAGATAGAAAATATTAAGTCTTTAATACAACAGTCAGAATATGTGAACTTTTGGAAAAAGGAAATTATGTTATTTAAATAGGGTATTTGGGAAGAGAGTGTAATATCATTTACACAAAAAATCTTTTAATAACCAGATAAAACTATTGGATACTCTGTGTATATGACTGATTGTGATATATTTATTATTTACTAATAATATTTCTTGATGTATTTCTTTTCATTTTGAATCATAAGATGGATTTATCCACAGTGCTATAACTTTACAATTGTTGAAGTAGCATACAACTGAATATCAGGGAATCCTATTCTACCATTATCCCAGCATTTTCTGTGCCAATTAAAGGAAACTCTTGTCAAGATGCCAAAAAAATTAACTAGAATATTATTTACCTTCTTCATCATTTTTTTTTGGTGGAGATGGTGCTAAAGATTGTAAGACAAACAATATTTTAGGGAGAATTATCATCTTAATAAGCATCAATCGTTCTTCCATGTTAAAGAAGAATTTGTTCCAAGTTGTGACTAAACTTAAAATTTTATCAACAACCTGTTGAAAGTTTATTTACATCATTTCTTTACTATCAAACATAATGATTACACCAAGGTATTAAATTTGATTGCTATTCCAGTTGAAGTTAGAATATTATTGTATGTTTTTTTTATTTTTTTTTATTAATAAGGTACTTGTTTTATTATGATTAAATCTTAAGTTTGAAATTTCTTCAAACTGACTCATAGAACTAATTATATGTTCTAATGAACTTTCTATATTTCCTATTGTTAGTAAAAGATTGGCAAAGAGTTGAAACTTTAGTCTGAAATCTTTTTTTATTTTGATACCATTAATGTTCTTATTGGATCTAATACTATCAGCAGAGAGTTTTATAGCCAGTGCAAAAAGTAAATGTGATAATGGACAGCCTTGTTTTATGTCTTTTTGTGATTTAAAGGAATTATAAAGAAAAGAACCTATTTTAACATAAGCACAAGAGTTATTGTAGAACTCAAAAATTAATGCAATTAGCTCAAGTGAGAAATTATACATTTTAAGTGCTTTAAATGGGTACAAACAATTAACTGAGTCCAAAGCTTTAGCTAAACCAACACAAATGATAGAAAGTTCTTTATTTTTATTTGCATAGTCTATTAATGTATGTATTCTTATTATATTATCCTGTACTTGTCTTTTTAAAATAAACACAGTCTGATCACTGTTAAGTAGTTCAAGTATACATAGATTAATTATGTTAGCTAAAATGGACATGAACATCTTATAGTCCACATTTAAAAGTGAAATGGGTCTGTATGATGAACACTTTATAGGAGCCTTATCTTGTTTTAAAATAGGTGATATAAGGGAATATTTCCATGATGGAGGACTTCAGTAGTTGTTTCTCTAGAGACCTTATCTATTACTTTACCTGCATCATCCAGTAGTATTTTACATTGTTCTGGTATAAGACCATCTAAGCTCAGCATTTTACTATTTTTTAAACATTTTATTTGATCTTTTATTCTTGTTAAAGTGAATGGTCTATCAATTTCTTTTAACTGCTCACTTGTTAATTTATTTATATTTTCCCTTAGAAAAGTTTCAACTACATCATCATTATATAGGTTACTTGTATTATTAATATTTTCATAAAATATTTTAAAGCCCTCAAGAATCCCTTTGATATCTGCTCTACTTTCTTTTTTATTACTTATATGTGTTAACATTTATTTGATATGATTTAGTTTATTTATTTTCTTTGATCTAAAAGCAAGTTTATACAAGCTTAAAGGATTTACTGAATATGCCTGAAGTTTAAGTTTTTCCAAGTTTATTGAAACTTTATGATTTAGAATGTCAACATATTTTGTATTTAAGTTCATACTGACTGATAATGTCGTTTGGCTTAAGATTTAATTTTAGTGTGTGTACTTTAGCCTGTAGTGTATTCAATTTTTGTCCCTTTCTCTTGTTTTACTAATATACCAGCTTGTAACTCTTCCATTTAAATACATCTTTAGTGAATCCCACAGGACAATGTCAGTTACTTCACCATTGATGTTTATTTCTAGAAAAAATTTGATCTCTTTAACATACCAATCCTTCAGTCCTTTTATTTTAATAATGTACATTGGTAATCTCCTGTGATGTATTAGACTGTCGGTTTTTAAAATAATATTAAAACTTATAGCATTATAGTCAGATAATGGACATGAAACAATTCAAACTTCTCTGATATGTAATAGACTGTTTGAGACAAACGTTTTATCAGTAATTGTGCTCCATATCAGTATGAATAATGGGTAAATTGAAGTGAGTTAGTTTTCCTTACCTCATATATACAACTTTTAAATTGATTAGATTTACAAAATTCATTAAATGTTTAGCTGAAGATGTGATTCTCAGCTTTCCATCTCCAGTGAAATCTTTGTCTGATAAAATACAATTAAAATCACAAGCCATTATGACTTCACCTTTCATGTTAATAGGCTACTGTGTCTAAATAAATATTTTTTTGCATCTTTAGATCCAACCCCTGTGATCCAATAAGAGTTCATCAATGTATATAGTTTTCTGTTCCACTTGGTTATAACAATGCTTAACATACCATAGTTATCAACATAGGTATCTTTTACTTTAGGCATTACTGTTGAGTTCTTCCATATATTGAGGATGCCTCTTCTTTTAGCTTGAAAGCCAGAACCTGCTAAAACCAAATAGTTATTTAATGAAAGTTTATTTACAATTTTATTGACTAAATGTGTTTCCTGTAAAACTACTATTTGAGCTTTATGTAAATAAAAGTATTCGAACAGACTCCCCCTCTTTACTGGATTATTCAGTCCATTAATATTAATAAATACACATTTAACATCAGACATTTATATAACAGAGAGAGAGAGAAAAAACACAAGTAAATTTTATGTACATAACTTATTATATACTTTATATATAACAATATGAAATCCTCAGATATGGACAAAACATTTGAAACAAATAAAAATTACCTAATGATAAAACCCTAAAACATTCTACCATGGAATAACATCCCTAGTTTGTTGAAAAAGACAAAGGATCTACCTATCAAACTCTCCATTAGACTAACACAGCTTAGCTCATGCTTCTGAATCATGTTAATGTATCTCATATTTTTAGTATGCATCATCTTAAAAAAGTCTGTCAGTGAGCTATTACGAATAATAAGAAGTTATGTCTTACCATAACGATCCATGTGAATTGTTCATCTCGCCTTTGTTCTTACACACGGGGGTCGGAGCCGATCCTCGGCTCCAAGTCGGCCGCATCACCAGCTCCGCATCTTCGAGAAAGCTCGAGGCACAGTAATATCCCATGATCCTCAGGTGCTAACCCTCAGATCTAGTTTGCTATACCAGAAGAATCCCTATTAGAACTGTGTCTAGAACACTTATAAACAAATACTACACAGTGTCTGGAACCCTACTGTCAAGTAGAGGAGAAAAGATGCCATTACTAATGCACAATAACATACCAACCATATCTAGAAAAGGCTGAAAAGGAATCTAGTTGAATACCGTTCTCCCAGACCGCAGGACGGGGGATGGAGGGGGGGAATGTAAGAACAAAGGCGAGATGAACAATTCACATGGATCGTTATGGCAAGACATAACTTCTTAATGTGAAATTGTTCAATCTCACCGTGTGTTCTTACACACGGGTAGCGTCCCTAGCTCCTTTTTCCCGGGTGGCTCAAGGGAGAACATTCCTGAGTACAGTGGAACCAAACGTCGCCCTGTCCCTGGAGCTCTTGTCCAGCTTATAGTGGGCGATAAAAGTATGTGGTTTTGCCCAAGTTGCCGCTGCACAAATGGTATCTAAAGGCAAACGAGCGGTATGGGCTGAAGAGGTAGCAATCGCCCTTGTAGAATGAGCTCTGGGTTTGAAAGGGAGTTGCTGTTTCGATTCAGCATATACCAAATTTATGCAATCTGAGAGCCATTTGGATAAGGTAACATTTGTTACTGCCTGTCCTTTTCTTTGGTCAGCATATGAGACAAATAGTTGATCTGACTTTCTGTACTCTTTTGTCCTATGTAAGTAAAATCTTAGTTGTCTGTGAACGTCCAACTTGTGCAATGTGTATTCTAGCTTATTGGAATGATTTTTAAAGAAGGTAGGTAGTTCGATAGATTGATTGATGTTCTGAATCGAACAAACCTTCAGAAGGAAGGACGGATTGGTGCGCAAGGTTACTCTATCTGGATGAAAAATCATGTACGGGGGTCGGATAGATAGAGCCTGTAACTCTGAAACTCTCCTGGCGGAAGTAATAGCAATCAGAAAAAGTGTTTTCCACGAAAGAAATTTTAACAGAGTTGTGGCTGCTGGTTCAAATGGGGGCAACATGAGTTGTGACAGCATGAGATTAAGATTCCAAGGGGCTATTGGATTACGAAAGGGGGGACGGAGGTGAAAGGTATCTTTCATGAAGGCTTTACAAAGCTTGTGGGACATAAGAGAACCATCCTCACGGCCAATATGAAAATTGGATATAGCGGCCAGTTGAACCCTTATAGTGGATGTTGATGCTCCTTCTTGAAAAAGTGTGGTAAGGAAATCTAGTATCTTGTGTACTGGAGCCCCGAATGGATCTATACCTTGTTTGGAGGCCCAGTGCGCAAAACGGTTCCATTTGCTGTTGTACAATTTCCTTGTAGATGGTTTGTGAGAAGATACAATAATTTGTTGTACTGCAGGGGATAGTAACTCCGACCTGGCTAAGATGGGAAGCGGAGCAGCCAAGCTGTCAGTTTGAGGGACTTGAGAAAGGTGTGAGGAACTCCCGACGAATGTGTCAACAGGTCTGGCTCCGGGTCCAGTATCCATGGTTCCTCCACTTGATGAGATTGAAGGAAGGGAAACCAGATTTGTTGAGGCCAGAATGGGGCTATCAGTATTACGGTCCTGTCTAGACGTTTGGCTTTCTGCAAAAACCTGGGAATTAGTGGAACAGGAGGAAAAGCGTAAAGGAGAACTGGGGGCCAATCGTATACCACTGCGTCCTTGGGGACACCCCCTGGAGGGGGTAACAGGGCAAAGTAGCTTCTGCATTTGGCATTCAATGGGGATGCAAACAGGTCGCAGCAAGGCTGGCCCCATCTGCGGAAGATCTCTTCTGCCACTTGAGGTTTGAGGGACCACTCGTGAGGGAACAGGATGGCTCTTCTCAACCTGTCCGCGATTACGTTGGAAGTCCCCGGGATGTGCGTTGCTATCAGAAAGCGTCCAGTGGACTTTGTCCATTGCCAAATTCTGAGGGCCTCTCTGCATAACGGGTAAGATCTGGTTCCCCCTTGCTTGTTTATGTACCAGACCACTGACATGTTGTCTGCCTGAACTGTCACTGTTCCCCGAGGTAAGGACTTGTGAAAGTGTTGCAACGCTAGAAACACTGCCCTCAGCTCTAGAACATTGATGTGCAGATTGTACTCCAAGTTGGACCATTGACCTTGGACTGTTTGTCCCTGAAAGAATCCCCCCCACCCTATCAGGGAAGCGTCCGTGGTTAGAGTTGCTACTGGACTGGGTAAGCCAAATGGTCGTCCTAGTGTTAGCTCTTGACTGTGTATCCACCACAAGAGATCCTTCTTGCAAGAATTCGTGATCAAGATTTCATGAGACAGTGGAAGTTGTAGACACGACCACTGGGCGAATAGCATCCATTGAAGAATCCTCATGTGCATCCTGCCTAAAGAAACTACAAGAAGGGAGGCTGCCATCAAGCCTAGCACTCTTAATATTTGTCGTGCAGGGACTCTCTTGTTGTGAAGAAGGAGCGAAATTTGATGCCTGAGGTCTGATACTCTTGGTGGGGGGAGAGTAACTTGAGCCAGGGATGTGTCTAGCTGTGCTCCTATAAATAAGATATGCTGTGATGGCGATAAGACAGATTTTCCAAAATTCACCGTTATGCCTAGTGAAGAGCAAAGACTGATGGTGTAGTCCCTGGCTTGTAGAAGACGATACTCGGTGGTGGCGGATAGGAGCCAGTCGTCTAGATAAGGAAACACCCGGAATCCGTCTCGTCTCAAGTGAGACGCTACTACTGCCATGCATTTGATGAGCACCCTGGGGGCTGAGGTGAGACCAAAGGGCAGAGCGCGAAACTGGAAATGACTGGCTCCCAGCCGGAAGCGCAAGTGATCTCTGGATGCCCTGGCCATCTTGATATGGTAGTATGTGTCTTTGAGATTACTATAGAGCACATCCAGTCGCCCTTCTGCAGAAAAGGGAGGATTGACTGAAGCGTGACAATCCGGAACTTTTCCTTTTTCACAAAGGTATTTAACTTGCTGAGGTCTAAAATTGGCCTCCAGTCCCCTGTTTTCTTTGGAACTAAAAAGAACCTTGAGTAAGTTCCGGATCCTATTTGGACCGCTGGGACTGGTTGGATGACTCTGTTTTCGAGCAACCTTCCTATCTCTATGGTTGGTTGGTCTCGCAGACTGGGTGGAACGTCTGGGAGTTTTTTGGAGTTGGGGGGCATTTTTATGAAGGGGATGTTGTAGCCTCTGGTAAATATGCTTTTTACCCAGTAATCTGATGTAAGATTTAGCCAGGCCTCTGGGTATAAAGCCAAGCGACCCCCGACTGCCTCCAGAGTAGGACAGCCGGGCCTGCACTCAGGAGTGCTGGAAGGGCTTTCCAGAGAAGGTCTCTCTGTCACCCTGATTTTGCAGACCCCCTCTGCCGGCTGGGTGGCGTCTTCCATTTCTTCCCCCTCCTCTGCCTCTGGAGGGGGCGTCACTTTGGGTGTGCTGAAAAGATCCCGGAGTCTTTCGGAACCACATTTTTCCTCCTCGTTGCCCTTTAGGGTAGGGTCTAGATGGAACGGAAAAATGGACCCCTACGGCAGACAGGGTCTTCCCTTCTTGTTCACACCTCGTGAGAGTCTCCTTTACTTTGGGCCCAAACAAGGAGGCACCATCGAAGGGGGCATTGGCAAAGGAAGACTTAAAGGCTTCCGCAAAGGAGCATAAGCACAACCAGGATTGTCTTCTCAGGGCGATCGCTGAAGCTGCCGCTCTACTCGACCCTTCGGCTGCATATGAAATCAGCCTCATGGACGAGTTGACTATGGAATTTAGGGTGTTAAGTTGCGCTGTCACTTTGTCAGCGACAGCAGCATCTGTGTGTCCCTGGAGAGCATCTCCTAGTTCCTTAATGAGATCTCTCTGTAAACACGTGAAATGCGTAAGGTAGTTGAGCGATCGGATGGAAAAAGTCACCAAACTAAATATGCGCTTCCCATATCTGTCCATTGTCCTAGAATCCTTATTAGGAGGATGGACAGAGGAAGATGATTCAGACATCTCTTTCTTAGTGGCCGCCGCCACCACCATAGTATCTACGGGAACTCCTTTTGTAAGATAGGATTTATCTTGGGGAGCCGTCATGTATTTGTTTGGTTTACGGGGGACTGGTTCCACTGTATCAGGTGTTTCCCAAGCCCTCCGAGCTATTAGATCCATGAGATCGTCAAAGGGTGGAGTCACCCAGGAGGTAGAAGTTTGAGCCCCAAATACCTTCAGTAAGACCGATTCATCCACAGAAGGGTTAAGGGTTTGCCAGTCCCCTCTTTGCTTCAGGATTTCCAAAATGTCTGCAAATGAGACATCCTCAGAGGTGGACCGTGGGGACCCTTTTGTTTCATCTAAATCGGTATCAGATGTGAGAGATTCCTGAGGGGAATCTATGTGCCTCCTCTTGCACAAGTCGTTTCCTTGGAACATCCTCAGCGGGAGCTTCTGGGGATGCATCTCAGGAACCAGAGTCGCCCTGTAGGGACTTCTGAGGCATTGGGTCTCGACGCTTGGTAGGTACCGAAGGCACAGAAGCAGAATGCGGACCTTTTGGGGAAGGAGATGAAGATACCGATGAAGTATGTGTCTGATCAGACAAGACCTTCCTCATGATGTCAAAGGCACTGGTGCCCCAACCCGAAGATCCGACCCGATCCGAAGAAGGAGGTCGTTTCTCCAGAATTGGAACCACGGGCTCCGACACCGAGGACAGATCCGAACTGATCTGAGCCGAGGCACCGAGGGGAAGAGTCGGAACCGATATCTCGGTTCGACTATCCCCCCCAGAACCCATGAAAGATCTTCGGCTCAAAGACTCTCCGGCTGGGTCCGAAGGAGTCGAGGTCAACGGAGTCGATAGCACTACTAGAGGCTTCGGCACCGAGGGCTCTACAATCATCGGTTCTTCGACTCCTAACACCAATGACTCGACGGGTCTCGGAGGAGGAAGTGTTGAGGGAACTGGAATAGCTTCGAGTTTCGAAACCAGCTGGGACGAAACCTCGATTAACTTGGACAAAGCCGAGTTCTCCATAAGCTTCTGTACCACTCGGTCCACATCGGAGTCGGAAAGTGGCCTCGAAGAACGGGTCGAAGGGATCGAAGCTGTCACCGAGCGAAGGATAGCCGAAGGTGGTACCTCCAAGACCTGAGCCTCGTGCAGAGATAAAGTCTCGACACCCGGCACCGAAGTCATAGGAGCCGGTGTCCGAATCTGAAAAGAGGTGCTCGGAGCCGATGACTTGGGCTCCGACACTCTTGAAGACTTCGACCCCTTCGAAGACTTTGAAACCTGTTCAGCCTTGTCCAGGGCCTCCTGAAACTCGGGTTTAAGCAACCCTCTGTCAACCAACTTCCTGCGTCTTTGCAGCATGACCCTCCCACTAAAGGAATGACAGATGGAACAGTCTTCCTGCAAGTGGAGAGGGCCAAGACAGTAGACGCAGGATGAGTGGTTGTCAGTAATGGACATCTTCTGTCCGCACTGACACCTTTTAAAACCACTTTTGGTCTTTTCTGACATTTTTAACAGAAAGGAAAAAAATCCAAGAAAAAGTACACCACTCTTAAGAAAAAATTCCTATAATATAATTTAAATGTAATATATATCTAAACTGTAAAACACTCACACAGCACACTATGATATATATATATATATATATATATATATGAAAAATAGAAAAAGTTAAAGACAAAAAAATATTTTTTTTTTTTTTTTTAGTACTGTAAATTCTTACAGAAAAACGGCCTAAGGCCCTTACTAAGAATTTTGAAGTAACAACCTAACTAAACTAGCCTTAAACAACAACTAAATAATAAACCTATCAAACACTATAAAGAAGAGTATAAAATGTAAAAATTAGAAGTAAATGACAAGAAATATATAGTAAAAACTCTACTGGCCCTAGCCTCTCGATGTGATCTGCTGCTAGCGGCAAACTAGATCTGAGGGTTAGCACCTGAGGATCATGGGATATTACTGTGCCTCGAGCTTTCTCGAAGATGCAGAGCTGGTGATGCGGCCGACTCGGAGCCGAGGATTGGCTCCGAACCCCGTGTGTAAGAACAAACGGCGAGATTGAACAATTTCACATGAAAAGTTAAACAGGTGTTAAGAATTTTTATTACAAGTTAACCAAACTGAATATCTCTACAATCATATTTTCCTGCTCCTCACATTAACTCCCTGGTCTACTACTGGGAGGAAGTCAGTTTTTATTTTCATATTGATTAATTTACAGGTCAGATGATATTATACGTTTTCTATTTTATTTACTATGTGTAAAGTTGTTCATAGAATCACAAGTTCATAAATTAGTACCAGGCTAACTGTCATTGTTTGCCATTCCAAGCCCAGCCAATTACCCCATGTGAGAATCAAACCCTGCACCTTATGCCTAAAAGTTGAGCACCTTAGCCACTATGCAAACCTCCCACCCTTGTACACATATTTATATTCTTTAACCATATATATATATATTTACTTATTCTGATCTCTTTCTATTTCTGTTTGCATACTGTCTCGTACTATTACTATGTTCTTAGGTTTTATATTTTAGTTGTAATCATAAAATAGTGTCATACAACAGAACATTAATATTTACCCTAATATAGTTGATATTCTAATCTAGTACTACTGTTAGAATTAGTGATACTTTTCCCTTAAATATTATGTTTAATAGTATCTGAAAAAACATCTGAAAAATATTCCCTTTTAAGATTCAAACTTTCCATAATAAATTGTTCTGAGATATGAAGTTTTGTTATGATTAAAAAGAGAGAATAACACAGAAACACAATCCTAACTTTTTTTAATCAGAAGTGTCATTCTACAGGCTAGTATATAAACTATCATTTTGGTATACTCGAAGCATTCAGAACTATTTAATAATGGACAGTGGTTTGGAATGCAATTCCCTGTCTTTATTTATTATCTAACTTGTATTCATTGACATTTTAGCATATAAGTTCACAGGTTCATAGGAGGTTACTAGACTACTGCCCCTAGGATCATTGTAAGCCTAGCCATATTATACCCTTGTTCCCTTACTGACCAAGTTATACGGTCTACATTTGCAGTGCGAGTCTATGATCAGCACTGACTGTCCTTATCCAAGAGGGACATAGGTGACACCCCAGGGTAAATTTACGGTCTCCCATCCAGTTGTCTAAGTTCAGTTTAAAGAGGGTCATTGAGGAGGTCTGTTTTAAACTGGGAGTTTGTTTCAGAGGAGTGACAATCTCTGGGAGACATACCTGTCTCTCCAGCATGTACGGTTAATGTCGCAGGCTAGGTTAAGATCTCTAGTGTGAATAAATATTGTCCCATTTGACTTGCAGATGTGCAGCACTTCCATTAGGTCGGGGTCCGAGACTGCTCTGCAGGCCAGGAGCAAGTCACCTCTCAGCAGCATATAAAATACACAGTACAATGACAGGGTCTTCAGTCTGTCCATGTAGGTCATGTACAGAAGGCCCTGAATGTTCTTGGTGAGAAACCACTGAGGACTCTCACGCTGCTGCAGGTGTCTGGTGAGATACATACAGAAGGGTGCGTTGTACTCTACTAGTGGTCTGATGAGGGATGAGTACAGGGAAGTTATAACATTCTTAGCTCCAGATGTGATGCCTTTACTTACGGAATGTGCAACTTAGAAGGCCTTCCTTACCACTGTGGACACATAGTCACTGAAGTTAAGGTTGCTATCAACCTGTGTTACCAAATCTCTAACCACAGGGTTTGAGCTAAGGGGGTACTATTAATACTGTAATTTGCAGGGACTTCCCATTTGCCGAAAGGAATGATAACACTTTTTTTTTTTTTTTTTGCGTTTAGTTTAAGTCAGTGGCTTTGGAACCAATTATTTGTCTGTGTAAGCCCTTTTTGTAGCATGTCAGCATCATTGGGGGACTCAATGATCACACCCAGTTTACAGTCAACGGCGAACTTGGTAAGCCACAGGCCATCTATTTTCTCCTAGACTTCTAAGAAATATATTCCAAACAGTAGAGGGTCTAGCACAGATCCTTGTGGTACACTGGTAACTGGTTTGCTGGTAGAGGTAGAATCCCCAACTTTGACTGTATGCGCTCTGTTGGTGAGACAGTTGGCTATCCATCTAGTGACATATGGGTTAATTATCAGCTGGGTGAGTTTCAATGATGCCTGAGTGAGGAATTGTGTCAAAAGCTTTGGCTAAGTCAAGACAGGCTGTATGTACTGTTTTGCCTTCATGCAGGGCTTTGGAGACATTCTCAAAGAAGTCCACCAGGTTTAACAGCATGATCTACCCTTAATGAAGCCAAATTAGGTTGGGTCAAAAGTCTGAAGGTCACCTATGCCTTTGTTGATAAGGTCCATGATGATTCATTCCATGGCCTTGCATATAAGGCTGGTTAGGCTTACAGGTCTATAGTTCTCAGGCTTGGCTGATGGAACCCCTTTGTACAAGGGAATTACTGTTGCTGTTTTCCACTCTGCCGGGACAAAGCCATTACTTAGACTGTGGTTGAAAATAGTGCCAAGTGGTTTCGCTAGGTCCTATTTTAGACCTTTTAGTAGGCAGTCTCGAATGTTATCCAGTCCCACACAGGTTGTGTTTTTGGCCATGGAGAGTTATGACCTGCTCTTTGGAGGGACTAGGTAGAGGACTGGTGGCAGATATGCTTTGGATATGTCTGGTGGGGACAGGGGGATGACGTTTGTGCCAAATCTGTCTGCTAGCAGACTGTTGATGTCCTCAGGGTCAGTATGAGTGGTACCATCCACTACAAGTTTGGCACAAAGCTGGGCCTTCCCTTTTAGATTTCTGACATAGCTAAAGAATGCCTTGTGATTATCCTTCACTAGGGATTTCAGTTTATCTTCATAACTGGCTTTAGAGGACTTTACAAGATATCTAATTTGCTTATTCAAGCTGTGGAGGACGTCCTTCCTCTGCTGAGTCAGTTACCTCTTGTTCTTGGACATTAGTTTCTTCCTCTTGTTGTACAACCTATTTATGCTTGATGTCCACCAGGGTGTCTTGTTCTTTGTGAGGACCTTATTTTGATCCATTCAGGTACAGCTGAGTCTATACATTTGTGTAGGTGTTTAAACATGGCATTTGTGTACACCTCTGTATAGGAGTCATTGTTGACAGTGGTAGCAGGGGGTTTGAAACTAATTCTGCCATCACTTAGGAGGCTATAGTTTGCTTTGGAAAAATGTTTTGTCCTTTTTGCTCTTCAGGGCATCAGGTATGATCGTTACTTCAAACGAGACTGATTTATGATCAGACCTTACTACGGAGGGCTACACACAGGGGGTAGTGCAGAGACCCCTTATGTTGGTGATTACCAAGTCTAGGACATTCAAACCCCTTGCAGGGGTGCAGACTCTTTGTTCGAGAGCATCTGCATTAACAAAGTCCAGGAAATTTAGGGCAAGTATGTTTGTGCTCATATATGACTCCCAGTTGATGGAAGGATAGCTGAAATCACCCATGACCAAGGTGTTTGGCTGCACAGTGAGTGGCTCAAGTAGGTCCAGGTAGGCAGAGTGGTTCTCGTGGTTCATGGTGGGGACCTATAGCTAACAATGATATGGAAAGGGGTTTTAACTACAGTTAGTTGGACTTGGACTAGCTCTAGGGAGTTGTACTGTTTGACCAGTCTTGAGGTGTATTTGTCTTTAATGGAGATGGATGCACCTCCTCCTTTGGTTCTTTCACACTCATTTTCAGGGCTGAATGTGTGGAAGGCACTTTAGCCATGCATGGTCAGGGTGCACTCTGTGGTCCTGATCTATGTCTCTGTGACTACAAAGACAATGGCATCTTCCAAGGTACGGAGTACTTCCAGTGAGTGCAGTTTCTGATTTAGACTTCTAGCATTAAGCAGCAAAACCCTTAGTTTGTCTATAGTGGATTTTTTTACATCAGGAATTTTGCTGTTATGACATTGCTTAAAAAAGGCACTATGGGGGAGGCAAGTACCTTTGCCATTAACAGAAAGCCAAGAGGTGACAGGTTAAGACCATCTTTAGCAAAGCAGCGTACTCTGTCAACCACATTTTCCCAGGGTGACAGATACTGGATCTCCCTGGACTGACACCAGAAGCTAAGTCAATTGTTGAAGTCAATCATTTTTTTTATTTATACTGAGGCATCATGGGTGAAGGTAGAATGTTGCTTAGGGCTAGGGTCATACCTGCCTGGGACACAATCTGAGAGCTCAGTAATGTCTCTCTTCATATAGTCCAGTGAGGTATGTCTCAAGTCATTCACTCCAACTTGCACTATGAGCGAGTCATAACAGTACTTGTTGAGAGACTTGAGTGCATGTATGATCTGATGGATCCTAGCACCTGACAGGCAGTTGACTGTGACCTTCTCATTGCCCAGCCTGGTGAGGGGGACTTCTGTGTGTCTCACTATGGAGTCGCCTATGACCAAAACATTTGGTTTTCAGAGTTTTGCCTTAGAGGCTTATTGTCTGAGACACTATTGTGTGTATTATTATGTGTACTGGATTATTTTGGGTCTGCAGTATGTGCAGTAGGCTTGTGCTTTGGAGGTCTTTGATCTTTATGTAGGCTTCTAGCAAGTACCTCCACGTATGTGGGTTCGTCTGTTGTGAGCTTGTTATGTGCAAGAGGTGAATTGATTGTGTTGACAACCTGTTTGATATCTGGTTTGCTGTCATGTGAGAGAACTGATTCCAAATTCATATTTTAGAGACATCTCTCACATGTTGTAGTTGTCTGTTTTAGGAGTAACTGGTTGTCAGCATACATGAGGCAATTACTACATTGCCTCAGGATGCCCATGTTAATCAGGCTGGCTGAAGAAAAGGTGGCAAAATGTCTGTCTATTATGGCAGGTATATACTCAAGTAACTAGTGGTGAGTGGGCTAGATGGACCAGATTTTGCTGTAGGAACAACAAAAAGCAGCTAGAGGGCTGGGGCTACAAAACTGCATCAATGCTTCACAATGCACAACTGAGGTGCTCGCAGGGTAGCAGTGAGCAACTGTGTTGCACACATTGAAGCATGGAAGCTTAGGAAGGTTCCATAACAGGTATGTTGGGAAAATTGTCTTTCTAGGCATTTGCTTCTATGCATAGCTATACATAGGTGTGCTAAACTACACTGCATGATACACAGCTATATGCAAACACGAGGTTTAAATACAAGTGAAGTTAAACAATTTTAAAACAAAGTAACCAATGGGAAAGCCCAAGACTGAGGTTCAAAATATTATGAATATTTACTTTTACACAGGAAGAAGTAACCTGGACAGTTCTTAGAATTTTAGAACTCCAGCATCATCACAAAAGTGCTCATGACTCTTAACGTTGTTTCATGCCATTTTTCATGATAAGGGATACTGATAATGAATACTCGAACAGTTGCAATTCACTAAAAACGCTCACAAGTGAATCTAAGCCAGCTCCACACCATACACCAATCACTCAAACTCCTCCAAACCACTGAAAAACCAACAAAAAAATATCAACATTTATTGATTCAGCAAGCACTGGTTGTATGAGTTGTTTCATATAAATTATTTATTGATTTATTTTATTTTACATTTGTTGACTGGGAGTGTCTGACTGAGCTAAAAGCCCTTTTTCAGCAGAAGCCTGGGGAGAAAAGCTCCAACTGGTACAAACAATTAACAATTCCAATGCAGTTTAAGAGTACATGCAGTAGTATATAATAATATGAAGATATAGTCTAATAGCCAGCAGCTCCAGGTGATATAAACAATTTACAATTCCAATGCCGTTTAAGATTACATGGAGTAATACATAAAGTTAGAAAGACAAGTCAATCAGACAGCAGTTCTATGTTACAAATTTGTGATATAAATGTATAACAAGTCTCGAGATAAGTTAGACAACTTATAGGAAGTTCATGGGCCTCACTATAGCACTATATTAGAAGGACAACTGCAGATTAAGGGATTGTGAAGAAAGTGAAGAGCATAGATTGGTGAAAGAAAGGGGTAAGCAGACTGTCATTTTTTAAAGTTGACATAGCATATAAATTTGCATTAAAAGAATGGCAGGTGTGTGATCCAGGTTTAACTTGTAAAAATGTGACTGTTTCTCTATTTGATATAATTCCAATAATAAGTTTTATATATGTAAAAAGCTATAATTTTATCCTTTGCTTATAACATATCATGTCTTTCCTGGGTGCTATTGCATGCCAAGTATACTATCAGTAGCACGTTACTGGACCATTTTACGAACCCAGAAAGTAACCTAACAAGTCTCTCTAGTGTCATTTGTTGCATATTGTATTATATTTAATAGCATATTATTCAATTATGCTAAGATACCAGAAAGTCTGTCATCTAAAATAAGTTTCATCATAACAATGATGAACTTTAAATAAGATGAATAGTTTAATCTTTTCAAACTTGAAGTGAAAATAAGTGGCTTTAATTTCATACATAGCTAAAAGAATCAAACCCTAATGTTTTAAAAAGGGAAGTAGTAACCATTTGAAGTAGGAAAAGAAAGAAATTATTTACTTTGTAAAAAGTAATGTGCAGTACCTGTTCATAAGTATTCAAGCACTTATTTAAATTAGTAAGAATTCATAACCATGAAATACATTGATTTTCATGTGGCCTTCATTTTTTTACTGTTTTTGTCTTGTATTCACCACCCATCTCTTGTTGCATTTTTCTTCAAAGAAGTTGATAGATTCCAGTTAATTTCTTCTGTTTTTTTCTAGGATTTTATTGTTCTGTATAAAGTGCATTGCATCTTCCAAGATGTTGAAAATCTTCTTTCCTTCTGGAAGGTGAATCCTTATTTTTGTTGGAAACAAGATTTGTGGTTTCAAACTGTTTTTCTTCAAACTTTTAACAACAGGCACAGCTGCTTTTCTCTTGGACATCACTAATGCAGAATAGTCACTGTCAAATCTTAAAGTATTTCCTTTCATTTTAACTGGATAATTAGTCCATGAAGCTTTTAAGAGTAACTCCTCTTGATTTGTGAAAAATCTTTATGATCACTGACCTTGGTGAAGGTATTTTTTTAAGATGAGTTAGAAAGTGATCTATGTGCCCTTTCGATGCCAAAGTAAAAAACTTCAGGCAGGTTCAAGGTTCTAGGCAGCCAGGTATTACTGAATTGAATCATACTGTCTCCCTCTTCTTTTCCAGGAATTCTGTAGATCCTGATGTTATTCCTTCTAGACTGTTTTCTAAGTCTTCTATTTTGACTTTGAACACGTTTTGTTTCAGAAGAAATTCAGTGATATTCTCATTTTCAAGTAATCTTCCATCAAAATCAGACACTGCCTCTTATATACTCGAGATTTGTGATGATTGTTGTTTAAGAGATTTACTCAGCCCTTCAACTTGTTTTTTACAGTCCTCTTTAAAATTGTGCATTTCACTTTCTAATTTGTCTGCCTTAACAGATAACTCATTGATGTTACTTAGTAAGGACTGTATTTTCTTTTATTCATAGTACTGTCCTGTACACTGGCCTCGGAGTGGCTCATTCTGAGACAATTAGTTCTTTTTAGTCTTCTTGACAGGAAAAAGCAATTAAAAGCATTTCAAACTTGTTATTTTTTGCAGTAAATCTTTCAGCAGATGTTCAACTATAAGACCTTCAAATTTTGAAATGTTCTGTTTGAATTTTTAGTAAAAATCTTGTCAGAAATGTCAAAATGAAGCACAGCTAAAAACAGTGCTGTTAACTGGCCACCATCTTGGCCACGCCCCCTTAGAATAGCATTTTAAACACTTACCCCAACCACCAAAAGTAAAATAACATAGTATTTACCACAGAAAAACTAGGTTTAGATAACCTTTAAAGCTTTTTACCACAAAAGTAAAAAAAAAAGTGATGCTTCTGTTTTATAAGTAATCAAAAAGGAAGCGGCTAACCCCCTGGTCCACTTTTTTCCCAGCTTTAAAAATATTTTACAGAAAAAGTACAATTTCTGTCATGAAAACCTCCCTGAAGGGAACTTATCTGCCCAACAATGGCACATTATTAGAGGGCCATTGACTCTCACAAGCCCAGAGGAGGGCCCTCTTCATCAGCAGGAAAGCTCTAAAGGGTTTTGTGCACAAACCTCTCTTTTAGTTAGCTCAGCCTGAGCTCACTAATGTTTTGACTATGTGGAGGGTACCCAGAAGCTTATGAAGTTGGCTGGCTGTTATATCCTTGGCAGGATATAACATATATCTTAAGGTACTGCAGCAGTGATCTATATGAAGAACATTCAGGATTGATTCATTCATCTGATCTCATTCAAGTATGTGGTGAACACAGTCATACAAGTTGCTGCAACTGGTGATGACTAACAGGGGTACATTATGATCAGTTTACTGTTCAGCTACCAGTAAACAACACAATGAACCACTCTAAGTCAATGAATCTATATGGCCATGTGAACTGAAAGCCAACATGATACCAAAACTGTAATCTGTGAATAGATGACCTATGTAGACCATTGTCAAATACAAAGCAGCCTTAAGGACTTCCAGTATGGCCATACAGCTTAACTCTAGCTCCCCCAGCGTGAAAACAGAAACTCAACAGAGAAGGCCAGTAGACTTTTGTGTTTATTGGTAAATTTCAGTAACTGGTTAGTAAATCTACTGCCTGGATGCCAGGAAAAAAATACAGAGCACCTGGAAAAAAATCAGCTGCAAAAACTGAGGAAGAAAGACTGACTTGGAAAAGTTCTGCATCTGTTCAGTAAAAACCAGTGCAACCTCCAGACATGACTTCCAGTAACCTACAGGAAGAATTAAGACAACTGCACTCAGACCTGATTAAAACAGATAAAGCAAATCACCACAAACAACAAAAGGCTGGAAAAAATGGAAGAAGCTTTAAACAGCTATTCAGATGAGGTGATAAAGCTGCAAAAATCAGAGGATGAAATGAAGAAAAGGCTGGCTAAATATGAGACTGCTCAGCAAAAGATGTTTCAAAAAATAATAGAATTAGAGGACAAAGCATGTATGGAAACCTGAGAATTTCAGCTAAACCAGAGAAATTGGGAGGAACGAACTGCGCTAATTTTACAAAAGCACATATAAGCAACTAGACTGGTACTCCACAGCAGGATTTGTTAGTTGAGAGGGCACATTGTGTGTAGCTCCAAACCTGGCTATGAGAAAGCAACCTAGACCTTTAATAGTAAAGATGCAATCCTACCAGTAGAAGGAGTTAACTCTGACAAAACTGTGGCAGAAGGATAACATACTAAAAGTGAGAGAGAGCAGAGTGTTTGTGGAGAATGACTACTCATTGTATGCCAAGCAGAAGAGAAGTAAATTCATTCCACTGTTCAGTGAATGTTGAGATGCAGGTGTGAGATTCAAACTGCTGTGCCCAGCTGTCTTCAAGAAAGACAAAATAATTTTTTGATGAAGTACATCCTAAGGAGGAAGTGCAAAAGTTTGTCCAACAAAAAGTGAACTGTGGTTCTTGTTCTTCTGGCAATAAAGACCAAAGAGAGAATGTACCTGTGAAAGCTTTTCCACTGTTTCAAAGGAAAATGTTGGAGAGAAGGAAGGGAGCACGTGAGTTGACTAGAAGAATCGAGTGTACATTGAAAATGAAGCAGAGACAGGATTTGGGAGATGGAGATGAACAGTAATAAAACCAGTAACAATATAGGATTATAAGCAATAATATTTGTGATATATGACAGAAAGTACAGTTGTGTACACTTACCATAAATGTAGATGTTCGAGTGTATTCAGTGTTGCAGTCATCACCTGTAGGTTATCCCTGCTGTGGTAGCCCTCGGCCGGCCCGAATACCAGAGTCAATGTTTTTCTGCTTTGGCTGCTGTCGCTTGCTGCCTGACGTCAGGTTGTCAGTGCTATAAAGGAAGGTAGCCGATGCCATTACATCAGTTTTTCTTGCCCTAACCAGTCAGAGGCCCAAGTAAATATGGTAAGTGGCCCTGGTGGCTAAAAGCCACCATTAGAAACGTATGTCTCCCTAAAGAAAGAAGATATAAGGGGAAGGAGGGTGGGAAACCAGGACTACAACAGTGAATACACTCAAACATCTACATTTATGGTAAGTGTACACAACTGTACTATGTTCTTCGTGTTTCACTGTTGCAGTCATCACCTGTGGGAGGATTCCCAAAGCTGAGGAGAGGGGTGGTAGGATTAGTAAGAGACCTGGGAATGGATCAGCATGCCCTGCAGAGCTGCAGAGGCAAACCCTGCCCTAGCCTTAGAAAATAGAGGTAGGTGGTAATGCTTGGTAAGGTATGGACAGAAGTCCAGGTGGCAGCTTCCAGGATGCCCCTGGTGGGAACTCCTCTGAGGAATGCTGTGGAAGTGGAGGCTGCCTAGTGGAATGGGTTCGAATAGACTTGGGGGGGAGGGGTGTCCCATGCAATCTGTAGCACAAATGGATACAGTGTGATATCTATTTGGAAATGGTTCATTTGGAAATGGGGTTCCCCTATACCCCTGGGGCAAAGCTGACAAGTAGTTGGTCTGTTTTCCTAAAGGGTTTAGTACAGTACAGATAGTATCTGAGCTGTCTGTGCACATCTAGTGAGTGCAGCTCCCCCCCCTTGGTTTGAGGGTTAGGAAAGAAGATGAGTAGATGTATGGCCTGGTTGAGAGTTACTGTAGATACCACCTTGGGCATCAAGGAGGGATTAGTCCTCAGGGAGACCCTGTCTGCATGGAAGATGATGAAGGGCTCAATAGCCATCAGTGCCTGAAGTTCTGAAATCCTTCTGGCTGAGGTGATAGCTAGGAGAAAAGCAGCATTCCAGGAGAGATATCTTAGCTCTGCTGAAGCAGCAGGTTCAAAGGGTGGTAAAGTTAGTTTTTCCAAAACATAATTCGGGTCCCAGGCTGGAGTGGGTGGCCTTCTGGGAGGTCTGATATTAGAAGCCCCTCTGAGGAATTGTTTACTCAAAGGATGGGAGAACAGCGGCTGTTCTGTATCAAAATGTGTTGAAATGGCTGTGGCGTGGATTTTAATAGAGAAGGAAAGGCCACTATTAAGTAGCTCCATTAGGTAGTCCAAGATAAGAGGGATGGAAGGTTGTGAGGTATTGCCTCCGCTGGACTGGCTCCAGAAGCAGAATCCTTTCCATTTTCCTGTATAAGATTTTCTGGTGTTGGGCCTTCTGGCCTCTGTGATAATGTCTAGGACCTGCTTGCTTAACAAGGGGCCCTTGTTTGCCTTTAGAGTATTAGCCATGCTGATAATTTGAGAGTCTGCAAGTCTGGGTGCAGCATCTCCCCCACCTGAGTTAAGAGGTCTGAGAGCAGGGAAACTGCCTGGGAGGCTGTAAGGTCAGGCTGCGCAGTAAGGGTTACCAATGTTGTCTGAGCCAATCTGGAGCAATGAGAATGGCCTTTGGTCTCTCCTCCCTTACTTTGATCAGTACCTTGGGAATAAGAGGCAGAGGAGGGAATGCGTACACAAAGAGGGTGTTCCAGGAGAAGGTCAAGGCATCCACCTTCCACCCTAGGTGGTGATACTGCCTGATACAGAATATTTTCAGCTGATGGTTGAGATGTGAAGCAGAGAGATCCACCTCCAGAGTCCCCCATGCCTGAGGGATTTGTAAAAAGACTTTTCTGTAGAGCTGCCATTTGTGGGGGTCCAGTAAGCTTCTGCTTAAGTGGTCTGCCAGGGTGTTGTTGGTGTACATTGAAAATGAAGCAGAGACAGGATTTGGGAGATGGAGATGAACAGTAATAAAACCAGTAAAGTACAGTTTTGTACCTACCATAAATGTAGATGTTCGAAGATCCACATTGCTGCAGTCCTAACACTTGGGGTAGTCCGCTGTCCCAGTCGGCCCGAATACCAAAGTATATGGCTGACGTCGGTCAAGGCGCATTAGTCTGACGTCAGGACGTCAGGGTACAAATGCGCATGACCGACGTCATATCCTCAGTCTTTTCTTGCCCCAGATGTCAGAAGACCCTAAAAAGATAAGGCCAAAACCAAAAAACACCAAACACTCCTGTACCAAATATATGTACAATATATACAAATTTACAAAAGTACAACTCCACCCATACAATCACCCCTAAACACAGAGGGGAAGGAGGGAGGGTAAATTGGACTGCAGCAATGTGGATCTTGAACATCTACATTTATGGTAGGTACAAAACTGTACTATGTTCTTCATCCCACATTGCTGCAGTCCTAACACTTGGGTAGAATCCCAAAGCAGAGGTAAGGGAGGCTGGCAAATCATAAAGAAGCAGGAGCTGACAACATGCCCTGCAAAATAGCTGTGGCAAAACCAGCCCTAGATTTAGAGTAGAGAGGAAGGTGATAATGCTTAGAGAAAGTATGCACTGAACTCCAAGTAGCTGCCTCCAAAATATCCTTAGTTGCCACCCCCCTTAGAAATGCTGTTGAAGTGGCAGTAGCCCTAGTGGAATGAGGCCTAATCCCAGCTGGAATCTCCTTGCCATGATGGGAATAACAAAATGCAATGCAAAACCCAATCCACTTAGAAATAGTTTGTTTTGACACAGGCTTGCCCTGAGAACTCAAAGCAAAAGAAACAAACAACTGCTGAGACTGCCTAAAATCCTTAGTCCTGCTCAAATAATAACGCAACTGCCTGTGTACATCTAAAGTGTGCAAAATCTTTTCCCCTTTATTTTGGGGATCTGCATAAAAAGTAGGCAAATGAATAGTTTGGTTTAAAGCCACACTAGAAACCACCTTAGGCATAAAGGAAGGATTAGTACATAATGATGCCCTATCCTTATGGAAAATCAAAAAAGGCTCAACCGCCATAAGGGCCTGCAATTCAGAAACCCTTCTTGCAGAAGTAATGGCCAACAAAAAAGCAGTCTTCCATGACAAGTATTTCAATTCAGCAGTAGCCGCAGGCTCAAAAGGTTGTAGAGTAAGTTTCTCCAACACAAAATTGAGATCCCAAGCAGGAGTAGGAGCTCTACGTGGGGGTCTTATATTCTTTGCCCCTCTAAGAAATTGCTTGAACAAAGGATGGGAAAACAATGGTGGGTCACAATCATAGTGAGCTGAAATTGCTGCAGCATGAATCTTAATGGAAGAGAAAGACAAACCTTTGTCCAATAACTCAGTAAGATATTGAAGAGCCACACTCAAATTAGGCTCAGAAACCTCCAAATCCTTTGCTGCACTCCAAAATAAAAATCTCTTCCATTTTTCTGCGTACACTTTCCTTGTACTAGGTCTTCTGGCTTCCATAATCACATTCAAAACTTGTTGAGGAAGTTGAGACCTGCTGTGTTTCAAAACAGAATATGCCAGGCTGTTAGATGAAGAGAGTGAAGCTTGACATTGAGTAGATGACCGTCCCTCTGAGACAATAGGTGTGGAATCAAAGGTAAAGGCCATGGAGGCTTCCTTACCAGACTCCTCAGTAATGGGTACCAGTGTTGCCGAGGCCAATCTGGAGCTATTAAAATCATCCTTGGCTTGTCTTGTCTGACCTTTAGGAGTACCTTTGGGAGAAGAGGCAGAGGTGGAAAGGCATACACATGAAGATTTTTCCAACTGAAAGAAAGAGCATCCACTTTCCAAGCTGTGTGATGAAACCTTTTCGTGCAAAACTTTGGCAGCTGGTGGTTTAGTGGAGAAGCGAACAGATCTATGTCTGGAGTTCCCCATGACACTGTCAATTTCCGAAATACATGAAGATCCAGTTTCCACTCGTGGGGATCCATGATTTGCCTGCTTAACACATCTGCTAAGGAGTTCTGTGCTCCCGGCAGAAACCTTGCCTGAAGAGTTAGTTGCAAGCTGAGCGCAGTCTCCCACAAAATCATTGCTTGCCTGCATAGAGGATAAGAATGTGTTCCCCTTGTTTGTTGATGTACCACATGACAGTTGTGTTGTCTGTTAGAATCAACACCTGCCCTGGAAGAAGTAACTCCTTGAAAGCCATTAATGCAAACTGGACTGCTAACATCTCCTTCATGTTGATATGTAGATGCTGTAGTCTGGCAGGCCACTTGTCTTGTATCCACTTTCCATTCAGATGAGCTCCCCAAGCTATGTCTGAGGCATCTGTCGTTAGAATCTGACTCGCCTCTGGCCGGGTCACAGAAAGTCCCTTGTTTAGGTGACATTCCTGAGCCCACCACAAAATCCCTTTTGAATGCAAGGTATTATTTGAATGACAGTGTCCAAATCCTGGCAGTGCTGTGTCCATACATTTTGAGATACCATTGCAGCTTCCTCATATGCAGTTTGGCATTGGGAAGCACCAGAATACAAGATGCCATGAACCCTAAGGCTTGAAGGACTGTCCTTGCAGTCAGCCCGGACTGAAGAGATAGTTGATGGAAGTAAAGGGAAAGATTCTTTTGTTTGTCCGGGGTTAAAAGGCCATCTGGGTTGCTGTATTCAGTCTCACACCCAGAAAGCACATGTCTTGAGAGGGTACTAGACTGGACTTTATTTCGTTCACAGAATACCCCAGGCATCTTAGCACTGCTATCACATATTCCAAATGCTGTAAAGGTCTTCCTTTTCTTGAGCCAGAATCAGGCAGTCGTCCAAGTAAGGATAGATTTGTATTCCTTTTAGCCTGAAGTAAGCTATCACTGGAGCCAGAACTTTTGTGAATACTCTGGGCGCAGTAGATAAGCCAAAGGGCAATGCAGAGAACTGATAATGGGAATTCCCAGCTCGAAAACGCAGATACTTCCTGCAACTTAGTCTGATAGGCACATGAAGGTAAGCCTCCTTGAGATCTAAAGTTACCATCCAGTGATCTTTGCCCAGCAGGTAAAAGCTGTTGTAACGTCAACATTTTGAACTTGGGAATGTCCAGATAAGTGTTGAGGATAGATAAATCCAAAATTGGTCTCCACGTGTTCCCCTTTTTGGTACTAGGAACAGGCGAGAATAAAATCCTAGGCCCCTTTCTGGCACAGGAACCGGCTGAATGGCCCCTATTTGGAGTAACAGAGAAATTTGCTTGTGAGCCTCTTTTCTTTGTAGAGGAGGAATGTCTGGCATGCCTTTGAAAGGAGGCAAGGTATGGAAATAAAACCTGTAACCGTGGTGAATGATATCCAATACCCATCTGTCCTGGGTAATTAAACTCCAATTTTCTTTGAAAAGTGCCAGCCTTCCTCCCAAAGGTGCTGCCAGACGAGAAAGCACTGGCAGCTGAAAAGGCAGGTCATTGGGTCTGTTTACGAAAGGGCTGACCCCTGCCCTCACCAGAAGACTGAGCAGGTGAACTCCCTGTTCTAGGCCTAAAAGAACCTTGAGCTCTGCCCCTACCACGTCTAGACCTACCCCTAGACTGGGAATCATAAGCAGGATATGTCCATCCCTTAGTAGGCCAATTTCTACTAAACTTCGGAGGCTGAACCTGCAAAAAATCTTTAACAGTCTGCATAGACTTAGCCTTGTCCTCCATTTTCTTTAAAACTGCTTCCACAGGCGAACCAAACAACACGTCAGACTGTAACGGAGCATCCAAAATCCTTGTCTTAACATGCTCAGCTAAATTCTGATCCCTCAGCCAGGCGTGCCTGCGAAGAACAGAACCAGTGGCAGCCACCCTCGAAGAGGCCTGCACAGCATCAAAACCACATTGCAAGGAATGCTTACCCACCTGTTCAGACACATGAACTAAATCCTGCAACTCTTTACACTCAATACCTTCCGCCAGAGCATCCACCTTAGACTTCAATTGTGAAAGGAGATAATTTTGATATTTTAACATGTGGAACTGGCAATTCAAAGCCCTCATAGCTAAAGTGGAAGAAGTATACACCTTCTTTCCCCATCTATCCAAAGCCCTTGCCTCTTTATCAGGAGGAACAGGATTTTTAACAACAGAAGCCTTAACACCTTTAGGCCCCTGAGAAACAGTTTCTGGGTCTGCCCTAGGACTCTTAAAAAGATACTTATGAGCTTCAGGCACCCTATAATACCTATCTGGTTTAACTGGGGCAGGAGGCAAAGAAACAGGGTTCAGGGAAGCCTCTGCAAAACATCTTCCACCACATCCAGAACAGGAGGTATAGCTAAAGGCCTATGCTGCGGTAATAACTAAATTTCCCTTAGCCTCTACCTGGAATCAGTGAAATCTTGACCTTCCCAGTTAAAATGCTCCCTCATGGAATGAAGAGTCTCTGAAAAAGAAAAATCCTCAGGAGGAGAAGCCGAAGGAGTAGAATCATCCACATCAGAATCAGAATAAGGAGGATACTCCTGCAAGTCTTCAGCCGAAGACTCAGAAGCCTCCGAACACTGCTCAAAACTCTCAAGCTCAGGTTCCACCCTAGGCCTCTTATCAGGAGGGGGCATAGAACCTCTAATCATAGTAATCAAATCTTCTGCCATTTTAAGCATATGTTTCTTAGGCAAAGATCCTGAAGAACTAGGAGAGACACCCACTGAAGTTAAACCCGACCTGCCTCTCAAAGAAGCCTTGGAAACAGAAGGGGAGGGCCTAACCACCTTAGGAAGGGAGGGGAGAACAGCCACCTGAGAAGCCCCTTCAGCCTGGCCTACCTCCTGAGAGGACACATCTTGTAACAGTAAAGTCTCTCCCTGAGACTCCAAAGAAACTTCTGGCAGAACCACCGGCTCCACTGAGCCTTCTAAAGAACCGACGTCCGGGACTGACGGTTCTTCCAACCTAGGCTTTGCTGCTTTGTCCTTGCGCTTTTTGGTCGAAGCGGCCGGAGCATCCGACGGCATTTTATAATTACAACGCTTCCTAAAAACTAACCTGGCACAGTCTAATCTTCTCTTTATAGTGCGTTTGTTAAATCTAGCACAAGAGCGACATCCAACAACGTCGTGCTCAGGCCCTAAACAAGGTATACACAAGGTATGGTAATCCCTATGAGGTATCTGTTTCCCACAAGAAATACAGTTATTCACTTTTTCTGACATCCGGTTAAATACTGAGGCAAGAAAAAAACAAAATATTTCCCAACGGGGTACTTAGCCAACTTTGATTCGGTCTGAAACTCCGACTTCAGAAAATTTCAGAACGCCAACCTGCACTCGCAAAACTGCTTCTGCATCGGACCATGCGGCAAAAAAGACTGGGGATATGACGTCGGTCATGCGCATTTGTACCCTGACGTCCTGACGTCAGACTAATGCGCCTTGACCGACGTCAGCCATATACTTTGGTATTCGGGCCGACTGGGACAGCGGACTACCCCAAGTGTTAGGACTGCAGCAATGTGGGATGAAGAACATCAATATAGGATTATAAGCAATAATATTTGTGATATATGACAGAAAGTACAGTTGTGTACACTTACCATAAATGTAGATGTTCGAGTGTATTCAGTGTTGCAGTCATCACCTGTAGGTTATCCCTGCTGTGGTAGCCCTCGGCCGGCCCGAATACCAGAGTCAATGTTTTTCTGCTTTGGCTGCTGTCGCTTGCTGCCTGACGTCAGGTTGTCAGTGCTATAAAGGAAGGTAGCCGATGCCATTACATCAGTTTTTCTTGCCCTAACCAGTCAGAGGCCCAAGTAAATATGGTAAAGTGGCCCTGGTGGCTAAAAGCCACCATTAGAAACGTATGTCTCCCTAAAGAAAGAAGATATAAGGGGAAGGAGGGTGGGAAACCAGGACTACAACAGTGAATACACTCAAACATCTACATTTATGGTAAGTGTACACAACTGTACTATGTTCTTCGTGTTTCACTGTTGCAGTCATCACCTGTGGGAGGATTCCCAAAGCTGAGGAGAGGGGTGGTAGGATTAGTAAGAGACCTGGGAATGGATCAGCATGCCCTGCAGAGCTGCAGAGGCAAACCCTGCCCTAGCCTTAGAAAATAGAGGTAGGTGGTAATGCTTGGTAAGGTATGGACAGAAGTCCAGGTGGCAGCTTCCAGGATGCCCCTGGTGGGAACTCCTCTGAGGAATGCTGTGGAAGTGGAGGCTGCCTAGTGGAATGGGTTCGAATAGACTTGGGGGGGAGGGGTGTCCCATGCAATCTGTAGCACAAATGGATACAGTGTGATATCTATTTGGAAATGGTTCATTTGGAAATGGGGTTCCCCTATACCCCTGGGGCAAAGCTGACAAGTAGTTGGTCTGTTTTCCTAAAGGGTTTAGTACAGTACAGATAGTATCTGAGCTGTCTGTGCACATCTAGTGAGTGCAGCCCCCCCCCCTTGGTTTGAGGGTTAGGAAAGAAGATGAGTAGATGTATGGCCTGGTTGAGAGTTACTGTAGATACCACCTTGGGCATCAAGGAGGGATTAGTCCTCAGGGAGACCCTGTCTGCATGGAAGATGATGAAGGGCTCAATAGCCATCAGTGCCTGAAGTTCTGAAATCCTTCTGGCTGAGGTGATAGCTAGGAGAAAAGCAGCATTCCAGGAGAGATATCTTAGCTCTGCTGAAGCAGCAGGTTCAAAGGGTGGTAAAGTTAGTTTTTCCAAAACATAATTCGGGTCCCAGGCTGGAGTGGGTGGCCTTCTGGGAGGTCTGATATTAGAAGCCCCTCTGAGGAATTGTTTACTCAAAGGATGGGAGAACAGCGGCTGTTCTGTATCAAAATGTGTTGAAATGGCTGTGGCGTGGATTTTAATAGAGAAGGAAAGGCCACTATTAAGTAGCTCCATTAGGTAGTCCAAGATAAGAGGGATGGAAGGTTGTGAGGTATTGCCTCCGCTGGACTGGCTCCAGAAGCAGAATCCTTTCCATTTTCCTGTATAAGATTTTCTGGTGTTGGGCCTTCTGGCCTCTGTGATAATGTCTAGGACCTGCTTGCTTAACAAGGGGCCCTTGTTTGCCTTTAGAGTATTAGCCATGCTGATAATTTGAGAGTCTGCAAGTCTGGGTGCAGCATCTCCCCCACCTGAGTTAAGAGGTCTGAGAGCAGGGGAAACTGCCTGGGAGGCTGTAAGGTCAGGCTGCGCAGTAAGGGTTACCAATGTTGTCTGAGCCAATCTGGAGCAATGAGAATGGCCTTTGGTCTCTCCTCCCTTACTTTGATCAGTACCTTGGGAATAAGAGGCAGAGGAGGGAATGCGTACACAAAGAGGGTGTTCCAGGAGAAGGTCAAGGCATCCACCTTCCACCCTAGGTGGTGATACTGCCTGATACAGAATATTTTCAGCTGATGGTTGAGATGTGAAGCAGAGAGATCCACCTCCAGAGTCCCCCATGCCTGAGGGATTTGTAAAAAGACTTTTCTGTAGAGCTGCCATTTGTGGGGGTCCAGTAAGCTTCTGCTTAAGTGGTCTGCCAGGGTGTTGTTGATTCCTAGTAGGTATTGGGCTATCAGGTGTAATCCCATGGAACAGGCTGTCAGCCAGAGGTTCATGGCTAGCCTGCACACAGGGTAAGATCGGGTCCCTCCGTGTTTGTTGATGTACCACATTACTGTGGTGTTGTCTGTTTTGATAAGAAGAACCCCCGGCTTGAAATGGGGTTTGAAGATGTCAGAGCCTTTTGTACTGCCAGCATTTCCTTCTGGTTGATGTGTAAGGGAAGGTGCTGGGCATCCCAAAGACCTTGGGTGCACCTGCCTTCTAGGTGAGCGCCCCAAGCTATGTCTGAGGCATCAGTGGTAATATTCTGCCTGGTTGGGCGGAGGGTGAAGGAAAGACCCTTACTCTGGGCACAGACCCCTGCCCACCAGAGAAACTCGTCTCTTATATACAGGATCAGAGGTAGAGAGGTCCCTAGAGCTTGACAGTGCTGACACCAAAGGTTCTTTAGGTACCACTGAAGGTTTCTCATGTGAAGCCTGGCCAGAGGAATTAGAAGGATGCAAGATGCCATGTACTCCAAGGTTTGCAGGAACATCCTTGCAGTGAGGTAACTTCTGGAAACCAGCTGGATAAAATAGAGAGGCAGGAAGCTCTGCTTTTCTCGGAATAGGAAAGCCATTTGGGATGCTGTGTCCAGCAGTGCTACCAAGAAAATGATCTTCCTGGAGGGTGTTTGCCTTGATTTCTTCTCGTTGATTATGTACCCTAAGGAGGTTAGGAGGGTTTTGACAAAGAGGAGTTCCTTGAAGAGCTTTTCTTTGCAATCTGCCTGAATGAGGCAGTTGTCCAGATAAGGGTAAACTTGTATATTTTTCTGTCTGCAAAAGGCTATGGCCGGGGCTAAGCATTTGGTGAATACCCTGGGATCAGTAGATAAGCCAAAGGGTAGCACAGAGAACTGAAAGTGTTGTGAGCCTGCTCTGAAGTGAAGGAATTTCCTGCAGGATTCCCTTATGGGATGTGGAGGTGGGCATCTTTTAGATCTAGGGTAACTAACCAGGCATTTGTTGTCAGCATAGGCAGCAATTGCTGCAAAGTTACCATTTTGAATTTGGGGACCACCAGGAAGATGTTCAGAATGGACAGATCCAGGATGGGGCACCAAGAGCCCTCTTTTCTGGGAACAAGGCATAGTCTGGAATAAATGCCTTTGCCTGTTTGATCTGAGGGGACATATTCTACTGCCCCATTGGAATATGAGAGCTTGGACTTGTTTCAATGCCTCTGCCCACTGATTTGGAGGTAAATCTGGGTGTCCTCTTGGAATTGGGAGTTCACTGAAGTAGAATCTGTATCCCTGAAAATGATCTTTAAGACCCATTGGTCCTTTATTACAGAAAGCCAATTTTCTTTGCAGAGGGAGAGCCTTCCTCCTAGTTTTTGGTGAGTGAAAAGAGGGGAGAGGGGGGAGAGGGAGTCACTGAGAGTTTTTGCCATAGGGGGATGGCTTACAACTCCCTGCCTTTGGAGTGGAAGTGGTCCACTGTTTGGCTCCCTGCAGTCCCTGGGATAGGAGTCTGGGTGGTCTGTCCCTATAGGGCTTACCTTGCCCCTGTCTGCTAGGTGCAGGAAAGGACCGGTGTTTTGAGTGAAAATTCCTGCTGAACCTAGGAGGTTGTACCTTAAAGAAATCTTTTACTGTTTGCATAGATTTTGCTTTGTCTTCCATCCTTTTAAGCACCTCTTCTGCTTTTACTCCAAACAAGCGGTCCTTATTCAAGGGTGCATCAAGTAATTTAGATTTGACATGATCAGGGAGAGGTTTATTCCTTCAATCATGCATGTCTCCGAATGACACATCCTGACACTGCTGCCTTGCTTGAGGCTTCTAGGGCATCATATCCACAGTGTGTAGCCACTTGACAAGTAGAGTGCAGTAAATCTAACTCTTTCGAATTGGCGCAGTCAGGAAATGTTGAGATCTTTTGTTTTAATAGTTCCTAAGTGTGTTGTTATTTTAACATGTGGAACTGACAGATGAGTGCTCTGATAGCTAAGGTTGCTGAGGTGTATACTTTTTTACCCCATCTGTCCAGAGCTCTGGAGTCCTTGTCAGAAGGAATTGGATTCTTTGCAAAACTAGCCTTAGCTCCTTTTAGTCCCTGTGTAATGACCTCCGGGTCTTCAGCAGGATTTCTTTACAGGTATTTGTGAGAATCCAGTAGTCTGTAATAGCTGTCAGGTTTTCTGGGAGCAGGTGGGAGGGCGTCAGGAGTTAAACTGGATTCATGGAAGACATCATCAACCACCTCTAAGAATGGAGGGATGGCCAAGGGTCTGCTCTGGGGCAGGTTTAGAAACTCTTAGTATTTTCTTAGACTGAAGGAAGTCCTGGAATTCCCAGTGGAAATGTTCCCTGAGGGTGTGAAGGGTTTCCCCAAAGGAAAGATCTTCTAGTGGGGAGGCAGAAGGAATGGATTCCTGTGCAGCTGAATCCTCATAAGCAGACAGAGATTGTTGTTCCTCTTCAAAATCCGAATAACCAGACTCCTCAGAATCCTGTTCTGTCAGTATTTCAGGAGAAAGATCTCTTTGTCTTTTAGAAGGTGTGGCCTGACCACCCCTAATAAGGCTGATAAGATCATCCGCAATTTTATGCATTTGAGCTTTGGGTGGTGGAGCAGCAGTAAAATGGTGGCTACAGGTAGTTTTCCTAGGAGTGGCCTTGCCTCTAGGCCTATGAGTATCCATCAGTCTCACAGAAACAGTAGTAGTTGAAGTTGATTCGTTACTGCGAAAAACCCCTCGGAAACTGGTGCCTGCGTCTCGGCTCTGGACCCAACCAAGGCAGAGACAACCAAAGGCTTGGAAGATGAATAAGATTTCTGTGACATACCAGACTCCGAAAGGGTCTCATTAGAGGCCTGAAAAGGTATTGAATCGGGCATCAGGGGCTGCAAAGGCACCTCAGTGAATTCTGGAGAACTTACTACCTGCTTGGCGGTAGAGTCGTTGTAAGGTTTAGCCTCGTGTGGTCTGTCTCTATCGTTATCCTTACTTTTTTTCAGAATGTCTACGGATTGTTGGCTGACAGATGCCATTTCGGAATGGGAAGACAGAAGAAAATACCCGTTGACAATAAGAGCTCTACGATGAATGGTTCTCACGTTAATGAGGGCACAGAACCGGCAAAGGGGGATGTCGTGGTCTGGGCCTAAACAAGTGACACAATATGAATGGAAGTCTCGGTGTGGTATTTGCTTTCCACAAGCGAGACAATTGTTAACTTTTTTGGATATCGGTTAGTGCAAGAAAAAAGGATCTCCAACGGGGTACTTAACTTTAGACATTTTCAGCTGTAATTCAAACTCTGGTAGTGACTGACTGGCACACTTGTGAACTGCTTCTGCTATGGGCTCCATTGCAAGAAAGACTGATGTAATGGTGTTGGCTGCCTTCCTTTATAGCACTGACGACCTGCCAGCAGCAAAAGACAGCAGCCAACGCATAAAAACATTGACTCTGGTATTTGGGTGGGCTGAGGGCTACCACAGCAGGGATAACCCACAGGTGATGGCTGCAGCAATGAATCACAAAGAACATCAAGGAAATCTGGAAATATTGGTCTTTCTCAGAATTTGTTGGACTTGTGGGGGACTCTAAAGTATATGACTTACTTTATGTCATTAATGTTTGAAAAACACTTTGAGGAGGGGAAGAGAGGGGAGAAAGTTAACTATAAATAAAGAAAACATTTTGTTTTCTTAATACTACTCTTTTTGTGGTGTATGTTTTTTATTTGCATGTTATAAAGTTTTCTCAGTTATTTTAAGTGTAATGGGGAATGTAAATAGGTGCTGCTGTTCTTTTTGTTTTCCTTTCTTTCTCCCTTCTCTCTTTCGTCTTGTTCAGTTTTAACAAATGTAGGCACAGCAATGTCAAACAAACCTGGTTAAAATAGCATAACAAAAAAAAAATTAATGTAATTTTTCTCATTCTTGCAAGGAGAACAAATGGATTAAGGACCTTAGATTGATTTAATAAGAAGTTTTAAGAGAAAGCAAGTAAATGAAAAAATACTGAATATTATGAGGCTTTTTTTCTAGCAAAGGAATGTATGCTTAGGAGCAATTCATTATTTGACCCTCATGTCTCCATGGAAACAATCTGATAAAGAGAAATTGGTTACAGTCTGGAGGAGAGTGACTGGCTGTGGAAAAAAAAGAAAAATTGGCAGGAGATAATGTTCTTTGAAAACATTCAGGGGTTTTCCCAGCTGGAAGAGCTGCAATGATCAGACAAACCAGCTAAAACTTAGTAGTAGCATAGGCTGCCCCATGCGCCCTAGCACGGATAAACTTTCTTTTAGGTCAGCTTAAGTCTGGAGTGTGGCTGTCAGTTTGGCACATTTATTCCTATTAGGAGAGTAAAACTTCAATATTTGAAGATGTACATAGTTTTGTGTGTTAGTATTAAATTAACAGGTTTTAGGAGGTATTTGGGGTTTGTTTTTTTTTTTTTTGTTTGAGGGCTTTCAATAAAACAAAAAGTTTTATAAGATGTGACATTGGCTTAAATGGGTATGAAAAGAAACAACTATATAAAAGTTCAACCTGCCAAACAGTGTATGCACGTAACACAAAAGCTGGAACTAGACATTTAACAAAAAAGGTGTTAGACATAAAAGGTGGGAATAATAACTTTTAATAGAATGATGTTTTCTGTCATGTCCTAAAATGTCAGTGGTCTCACAGATAAAGACAAAGAAAGAATAGTGAACTATATTAAAAAATGTAGAGTACAATAGCTATGTTACAGGAGACATTGGGTGCAACATGTGACTTTGATGCAGAAAGGTTTTCAGGATGGTTATTCAGCAGAGTATCTGGGACAAAGGAAAATATGAGTACTTATATTAATTGCAAGAAGAGCTCCAAAAGTGAGAGAAGAGGAAGATTTGTGGTGCTAAGGGGCTACTGGCAAGGCAGGTGGATTACACTGGCATATATTTATATTCCACCTAAAACTGCTATAATGGAGCTTAAGAAAATTCTGGGAGAAATAATGAGTTTTCAGCAATGAATATTACTTACAGGTGGGGACTGGAATTTGATTTTTAGCACTGAAGATGTGTCTGGGGGGGTCCAGAAGGAAGGGAAAGTATAACAAAGTAGGGTCAATTTTTGAAAAAAATTTATAAAAATATTTGACAAGGAAGGTCTGAATTCAGTAGTAGGAGTTCGGAGTGAATTTACATATTATTCCCCAAGATATAAAAACTTCACTAAGCTAGACAGAATTTACATTTCACAGGAAGATGTACATTTAATTGAAGGTCTTGATACAGATCCAATAACTATTTCACATCATGTGCCAATAAAAACTAAAATAAAAACACAGGGTAATCAAACAAAAATGAGGCACTGGCACTTTCCCACCTATCTGTTGAAAAGAGAGGAATTTAAAGAATGGGTAGTGGAGATTATTCAGGAGCTATTCTTAAGGATATAAAAATTACTTCTGAAAATGCAGCTAGTGAGTGGGATAAAATTAAGGTGGAGTTTAAAAATAGTGTGGAAATAAAAGAAAGGGAGCTATGGTTAAGAAGCAACAGGAATTATTTAGAGGGATTGATAAATGTTAAAGTACTGCAGAATAGGGGAATCTCACAGATCAAGAAGAGGATTAACTGCAGAATGCTAAGCAGAAAATAAGGTATTACCTTGATAATAAACACGAGTTTAGAAAGACTGTTGTTAAGCAAATGTTTTTTGATAATAACACTAGAGCACAAAAACTTTTAGCACAAAGAAGCAGGCAGCAGAAAGAAGAAAGGGCTGTCACCAAGCTTGCAAAGCCTACAACAAGGAAGGTGACAAAGAGATCCTATAGAGGTATTAGAAATATTTTGGAAATTCCATGAAAGTCTGTGTAAAGCAGAGAAACATGGAAATCAAGAAAAGATACAAATGGAAATGTTTATAGAATAATTAAATATGCCAAGGTTAGAGGTAGACGAGGCTCAATTACTAACAGTTAGGATAGGAGGAGATGAGATAAAAATTGTGATGTATAACCAATCTACACAAAAGTCCTCAGAAATAGATGGTATTCCTGTGGAAGTTTGGAAGCTAGGAGGGAAGAAACTGATATAGATCTGGAGGGTTTTGTTTAACAGATTTTAAGAGGGGAAGCACCAACATCCTGGAAGAAAGCAGTGGCAGTTGTAATATCTAAAGAAGGTAAAGAACCATCAGATCAATCATCATATAGGCTCATTTCAATACTAAACCATGATTATAAAGTGTTCATGTCTATATTGGCTAAAAGAATGGCAAAAGTAATGCCAGAATTGATAGATATTGATCAATGTGGTTTTGTGGAGGGGAAGCAAACATCTGACAACCTTAACAGATGATCCAGAGGGAAGCAGAATGTAAGAAAATACCATTGTTGTTGGTTGGTCTTGATGCAGAGAAAGGATCTGACAGAGTAAGCTGGGACTTTATGAACAGGGCAATGAAAGCATATGCATTTCCTGAAAAAAACTATAAGGCTGATTAGGAGGATATATGAGGGATTGCAGTTGCAAATTAAAGTGGGTGGGGTCCTCTTTGATGACTTCTGCTTGAGCAGAGGAACCAGGCAGGGGGAGTCTTCTTTCCCCTTTGTTACTTGCATTACATTTAGAACCACTGGCACACAAAATAAGGGACTCAGAAATTCAAGGATATAATTGGTATGGTAGTCAAGAAAAGCTGGCAAATAATATTATTTTATAACTGGCAAAACCAGAAAGAGACATTACAGAATTTTGGGGCATTTTGAGACAGTTTCAAATCTTTTTGGGATACAAAACTAATGAGGCTTACAAGAAAGGCAAAAGCAGTAAATTATGTACTCACATATGAAATGGTCCAGGTCTACTGTCAGCCATCGAACGGGCTAACTATCGAACAGCTGAACACTGAACAATACGCATCAAAATTTCACTCAGCAGACTTTCATTTCATCAACAGGCTAAGTCCAACACTTCCCCGTCTCACATATGGAAGTGTTTCAAATCCCTTTTCTCCACTGTAGTGTGGTCTCGCAGTTGGTATATATAGTAAGGGGGAGTGGGTTTGAAACACTTCTGTGTTTGAGATGGGGAAGTGTGGGACAAGTAGTTACTTACCCTGTCAATGAAATGAAAGTTCGGTGGGTGAACTGATAATGCTTACTGTTCGATGTTCAGCTGTTCGATGGTTAGCCCATTCAATGGCTGAACATAGACCCAGTTGGTTTAGCAATATCTATATTTATAAGGACATGATAAAAGGGCAGCCGCGGTGGTACACCGGTTATCATTGCCGCCTCACAGCAAGAGGTTCTACTGTTCGATCCTCGGCTGGGGTGCCTTCTGTGCGGAGTCTGCATGTCCTCCCTGTGGTCACGTGGGTTTCCTCCGGGTGCTCCGGCTTCCTCCCACATCCCAAAGACATACTGTAGGTGGACTGGATTCTCTAAATTGGCTCTAGATGTGAATGCATGTGTGTGTGCCTTCTGTGGAAGGTTGGGCGCTGGGCTGGCAACCTGACGCCATAAAACTCCACTGCCAATCATGAGCGGACAGGTGATCTGCTGTGGCAGAAAAGCCGAAAGAAGAAGAAGAAGATGGGACATGATAAAATGAACTATTTAGGAGTATGGATTAAAAATGACTTTGGCATGGCAGCTAAAGATATCTAGGAGGAGACTTAACAGAAGATAATACAAAAAGTGAAAAAATGGAAGTTTTGTTTTATGGAAATGAATAGTAAGATACAAGCATTAAAAATGTTTTTAGTCCCATTAGTCTTATACACAGATTAGACATATTTTTATCAACCAGAAAGAAGTTGTGGATAGCAATTAATAAAGACCAGAAGGACTTCAACTGGGAGGGGAAGATGGCAAGAGTCAATTGGGAAAAGCTGATTCTTCCAGTAGAACAGGGTGGATTGAGATTATTCAATTTGAAGGGGTATTGCAGAACTACACAGTTAAGGCTCCTATGCCTAGCACAAGCAGAAAAAAAGAAGTTTTGTACTCCCCATAACGTTCCATGTTTGTTGTCCATAATCTCGCCTTCATTCTTGCTGGTTGGGTACGGAACCGAGCATCGGTTCTGACTCGGCCTTTTTACTAAAGCTTGAGAGCTTCCACTGGCTTGATGCTATACCCAATCCCATGATGCCTAGAGAAGGTTACCCAGATCTTGCTTGCAAACCACTAACAAATTAGAACTCGTTTTCCAAGCATAGTGTTAATCATCCTTAGCCTAAGTCTTATGAGGCAAGAAGGGAACCAGAGCACATTTGTAACCAATCCAAATATTCCTCTTGATCCTCCAGGAGCGAAGGTAGGGGGAAGGAGGGTGGAATGCAAGAATTAAGGTGAGATTATGGACAACAAAAATGGAACGTTAGGTGAGTACATAACTTCTTTGTTGTGTTGTCCTGTCTCACCTTCATTCTTGCTGATTGGGAAATCGTCCCCAGCACGTTCTTTCTTGGGTGGCTCAAGGGAATAAGCTCTTCAGAACAGTGGAGCCAAAGGAAGCCCTGTTCTAGGAGGCCACGTCTACTTTGTAATGAGTGACAAAGGTATGAGGTTTGACCCATGCAGCTGCAGCGCAGATTGATTCCATAGGTAAGCTGGCCTGAAAGGCGGTCGAAGTTGACATAGCTTTTGTTGAGTGGCCTCTAATCTTTCCTGGCAGTTGTTTACGCTGAGAATTATATGCATAGGAAATAGTGTCAGTAAGCCATTTCGACAAAGTAACTTTTGAAACTGGTGCACCTTTTCTGTTGTCTGAGAAGGAGACAAAAATTGATCAGATTTTCTAAACTGCTTGGTTCTATGCAAGTAGAAACATAGCTGTCTGTGTACATCTAACTGGTGAAACTTATATTCTGCCTTGTTGCCATAATTTGGAAAAAAGACAGGAAGGTCAATGGATTGATTCAAACTGGTCTCAGAGCATAGTTTGGGAAGGAATAAAGGATTTGTTCTAAAAGAGACTCTGTCTTTGTGAAAAACCAAATAGGGAGGGCGTATGGACAGAGCTTGTAGTTCTGAAACCCTCCTAGCCGAAGTAATAGCTGTCAAAAAGACTGTCTTCCAGGTTAGAAATTTTAGTTGACAGGAGAAAGATGGCTCGTATGGAGGGAGAATCAGAGTAATCAGTACCAAATTGAGGTCCCAAGGAAGTGGTGGTTCCCTTATTGGAAGCCTTAGTAGGAATGTACCTCTCAGGAAGGCTTTGCACAATCTGTGAGACATTATTTTTGATCCCATGTCTCCTACGTGGTAGTTAGGTATGGTGGCTAATTGTACTCGTACAGTAGCTGCAGCTGCACCTCCACTGAAAATCTCTGCTAAAAAATCTAAAATTGTAGTTACAGCGGCTGTGAAGGGGTCTATGTGATTCCTGGAAGCCCAACAAGAAAACCTTTTCCATTTGCTAGCATACATTTTCCTAGTTGCAGTCTTATGGGATGAAACCAGAATGTGTCGCACTGCGGGGGATATGTCCAGCAGCCTGGCTAAGATTGTAAGTGGAGCAGCCAAGCTGTCAGCTTGAGGGCTTAAATAGAGGGATGGAGCATTCCTGACTGATGGGTCAGAAGATCTGGTACCGGGTCCAGAATCCAAGGCTCCTCCCGGAGATGGGGCCATAGAAAAGGGAACCAGATTTGACGAGGCCAGTACGGAGCGATGAGGATTAGCCTGCAACTCAACAATTTAGCTTTCTGTAGAACTTTGGGGATTAGTGGAAACGGGAGAAATGCATAAAGAAGTCCTGGGGCCAATCGTGAAAAAGTGCATCCCTTGGAGACTCCCCCGGAAGGGGAATCAGGGCAAGGTAGCTGCTGCATTTGGAGTTCGTGGACGTGACAAAGAGGTCGTAGCAAGGCTGGCCCCACTTGTGAAAAATATGGCTCGCAACTTCCTGTTTCAGGGACCACTCAAGAGGCATAAGAATTACCCTGCTTAATTTGTCCGCTATCATGTTGGATTTCCCCAGAAAGTGCAATGCAATCAGAAAATGTTGAGAAGATATTGCCCATTGACATACTCTTTGAGTCTCTCGACAGTGGGGGGTAGGATCTGATTCTGCCTTGTTTGTTGATGTACCACATCACGAATATATTGTCTGTCTGTATTGCAATTGTAGCTGGTGGAAGAGAGTTCTGGAATGCTTGCAATGCCAGAAGCACTGCTCTCATCTCTAGGACACTAATGTACAAGTGGCATTTGTGTTCCTGCCAAGTCCCTTGGACAGTCTGTCCCAAATAATGCCCCCCCACCCTATCTGGGAAGCATCCGTGGTCACTGTAGCTACAGGTTGTGGGAAAATAAACAGCCTGACTATCGTTACCTGTGTAGACTGAAGCCACCATCGTAGGTCCTTCCTGCAGCTGTCTGTAATGAGGATCTTGTGTGACATGGGTAACTCCTGCATGGACCATTAAGCAAAGAGTAGTCACTGTAGTTCTCTAATGTGCAGACGCACCAGTAGAACTAATGTTATCGCAGCTGCCATTGAACCCAGAACCTTTAGAACAAATTTTGTCTGTACTTTCTATTTCAAGAGCAAGATTGATACCTTATGGCGCAGCATTTGTACTCTTTCATGAGGCAGTTTTGCTACCATGTCTTTTGTGTTTAAATTTGCTCCTCTGAAAGTAACACGTTGTGAAGGCAACAATGCAGATTTTTTTAAATTTGTGGTAATGCTCAGTTCCGAGCATAGGTGAATGGTGGTGTCCCTTGCCTTGGTCAGTAGATGCTTGGTGGTGGCGGTCAGAAGCCAGTTGACTAAGTATGGAAACACCCGGAATCCTAGATGCCTCAGGTGAGCCAAGACTATTGCCATGCATTTGGTAAACACTCTGGGGGGTGTAGTGAGACCAAAGGGCAGAGCTCTGAATTGGTAATGACTGGCTCCCAGCTGGAAGCGTAGATATCTTCTGGATCGTCTGTCCATCTTTATATGGTAGTACGCATCCTGAAGATCGATGGAACAATTCTAATTGTCTTGCCCCAGAAAAGGGAGTATAGACTGCAGTGTCACCATCCGGAACTTTGCTTTCTTGATGGACTTGTTCAGTCTGCTGAGATCCAAGATGGGTCTCCAGTCCCCTGTCTTCTTTACAACTAATAAGAACCTTCAATAAGTTCCGGATCTGACTCGGTCTGCGGGGACTTCTTGGATGACTCTTTTTCTTAGCAACCCTTGAATCTCCTGGGTTGCTTGATCCCTTTGACAGGGTGGAATGTCTGGGACTGATCTTGATTGTGGGGGTGGGGTAAAAAAAGATATGATGTATCTCCTGGATATTATCGACTGTACTCATCTGTCTTGAGTGATAATTAGCCAAGCTATTGGATACAGAGACAGTCTACCCCTGACTGCCTCCAGAGGTGGACAGGCAAGCCTCCTTTCAGGAGCACTGGAAGGGCCTGCTAGAGAACATATTTCTGTCACCCTGATTTTGCAGACCCCCTCTGCCATGACGACGAGGTCTTCCATTGTTGTTTCCCCCTCTGCTCCTGGGGGAAAATTTACCACGTGCGTCCACCGAAGCTCTTTGGGATTTACAGAACCACATCTTCCCGCCCTTCTGGCCTTTGGGGTAAAGCCTGGTAGGGAAGGAAAAATGTACTCCCACAGCAGACAGAGGTTTTGCCTTCTTGTTCCCACCTGGTTAGAGTCTCTAATTTTTGGCCTGAACAAGGACGAGCCGTCAAAAGGGGCGTTTATGAAGGAAGACTTAAAGGGCTCAGCAAACTTGAAAAGGCACATACAGAAATGCCTCCTCAGAGCTATTCCTGTGCCTGCTGCCCTACTCGCTCCACCGGCTGCATAAGAGATGAGCCACATAGAGGAGTTGACTATGGAACTTAAGGTAGCAAGGTGAGAGGTCACCTTGTCTGACACCTCCACTGCTGTAGAACCTTGGAGGGTATCTCCTAGCTCCTTTAAGAGATCCCTTTTAAGAGATCCCTTTGAAGTCTGGTAAAGTGGGATAAGTAATTCAGTGACCTGAAAGTAAAGGCTACTGACGAGAACATCTGCTTCCCATATCTGTCCATCATTTGAGATTCTTTATTCGGTGGATGGAGAGATGAAGAAGTCTCAGCTAACTCCTTTTTGTTGGCCGCCGACACCACCATAGCATCTACCAGAACACCCTTTGTCAAAAATTCCTTGTCTGATGGGGCAGTTATGAACTTGTTGTGCCTTCTTGGAAGAGGTTCCACAGATTCTGGGGAGCCCCACGCCTTTCGACTTACTACACCAAGGAGCTGATCACAAGATGGAGACACCCAAGAGGTGAAGGGTCGAGATCCAAATGCCTCCAGGTATACGGACTCATCCTCAGAAGGGGTAAGGGTCTTCCAGCCACCTCTCTGCTTCAGGATCTCTAGGATGTCTGAAAAGGTGACATCCTCAGAGGGTGACCTTGGGGACCCTTCTGAATCCTCTAAATCTGTATCCAAAGTGACAGGCTCCTCGGGGAGTCTAGATGTTTCCTCTTACAAATTCACTTTTGAGGGACCTCTCCAGAGGGATCCTCTGGTGAGGTTTCAGAAGAGAAAGACTCACCCAATGGGGCATCCTGAGGCACTGGTTCTTTACGCCTGGGAGAGAGGGATGGAACAGGGGAAGGAGCTGGCTCTTTTGGGAGAAAAGTGCCTGGATCCGAGGATGGAGCCACCAGGGGTGACAGCACACTCCTTATCACCTCGCAGGCACCATGACCCAGGTCCTAGGGGGGCCTCCGGATCCGAAGAGCCCGGAAACTTCCCCTGCAACAAGGAGGTGGACTCCGAGGCTGGTGTAGGCGCCAAGCTCACCTACACCGATGCCCGAGAGGTAGAACCGGATCCGACAAAAATCCGATCCGACTCGTCGGCTCCCAGACCCTTTGACAGAAGATGGAACTGAAGAGGTAGGAGCAGAAGTCGGGGCCAAAAACCAAGGGGTAAGTCTTGGGCCCAACGGTTCCACCACAAAGACATCCAAGCACTCTGGCTCTGAAACCGCTCGGATCAGAGGAGGAAGAGAAGAAGTGGCAGTAGTAGGTGTCAATTTCACTTCCTTATAGGCTGGACTCGAAAGGATCTTGGCCAGAGCTAGAGTCCGAAGCAACCTCTTGACCACCCGCACTATGTCGTCATCCGACAGACTCCTGGAGGATCAGGAGGACGGGGCTGGGGACTTAACACTACCAGGTACATATTGTAACAGAGGTGACAGAGGGACAGAGGAGATCATCTCCAAGGTTTGAGACTGGCTCTGTCTATGGCTCCTGGTTGGTTCTGATAAAATCTGTGGAACCAAAGGAGAAGGTTTCTCAGGCTCGATAGCCTTCAGGTCCAAAGTCATATCTTTAGCTACTTTTCTAGCTGTCTCAGAAGCAGGAGCCAAAGAAGAAGCTCTCTTAGTAGATTTGTCAGATTTAGGGGACTGTAAAAGATTAGAAGAGGTCTGGGTACCTTCTAATGCCTTGTCAAAAGGAACTTTAAGCAACCCCCTAGCTATCAGCTTGTTTTTACGTTCCTGCAAAACTCTTGAACTAAAACCATGGCAGATGGAGCAGGAATCTTGTAAATGTACTGGGCCTAGGCCATAGACGCAACTAGTGTGCCCGTCAGTTAAAGACATCGTCTGTGTACAGGAGTCATGTTTTTTAAAGCCTGACTGCTTAACTTTTTCGACTTCCTTGGACATAGTGGAAAAAATCAGAACACAACAACACTGTCCAAGAAGATATGAAAATATTGCTACTACCAACTAATAAAGTATTCACTGGTAAAGTCTAGTCACTATGACAAAAATATCAATTGAAAAACTACTCTTTTTTTTTTTAACAAACATGCAGGGAGAGAGGGGACTAGAGGAGAGGTCTCTAACTAGAATGACGAACTCCGGAGAGAGGGGCTAGAGAAGAGGTCTCTAAGTAGAATGATGAACTTTGGAGAGAGGGGACTAGAGGAGAGGTCTCTAACTAGAATGAAGAACTCCTCTAGCCAGAAGAGACGTCTCTAAGTAAAGCAAAGAAACCTCTTAAGGGAAAGGGAGTAGAAAAGTGAAAGCCCTCTAACTTAAATGGGCTGAAAAAGAATAAGAACAATGAACCCTCTGAAATGGGCTTGATGGATAAAATAAAACTTTAGAGACGGGATAGGGAGGTTGTAGGCCTAATGACAGCGACTGCCAACCACAACAGAATACAACAGGCGATAAATTCAACAACTAGCAACAACTGTAAGTTAAATACTCAGACCCACAAATAACTATTAATGTAACAATTCTATGTCAAAAAAACTATAAGAAAGCAGAAAACAGACTGAAAAATATTTCACTTAGCCTGAGCCTAGTGAGAAGCATCCGATCTAGTTTAGCAGCAAAGAAGATCTGGGTAACCTTCTCTAGGCATCATGGGATAAATAGGGTACAAAAGGCCGGGTCAGAACTGATGCTCGGTTCCGAACCCAACCAGCAAGAATGAAGGCAAGATAGAACAACATAACATCTATAATTCAAAGTGGAAAGGGATCATGATGAAACACGAGGGAAGCTCAAGAAACAAGGAGAGACTGGGATTTTGGAAGTAGGCCTTTAAGGAGAATAATAAACATACAGAATATTATATCTGTAAAGTAGCAGAAAGTATCCTAAGAACTGATCTGATCCGACTTGGCCACTGTCTAAAAATTCTAGGATCCAAATATCGAGCTCCTCCCTCACCCATAATGCCTCTGACCAGTACAAACCCTCAGATCAAGTTTGCTGCTTTAATATATATATATATATATATATATATTACAATCCTAAAATATAACAGTGCAATGACAGAAAAGTGATAACTGAAAGATAAGGAGCTCAAACAGGAACTATGCTTCCTAACAACATTTCCGTTAGGTCCCAGAAGTCATGGACGGGGGAAGGGGGGAGTTGAGGAAGAATGAAAATGGACACACAAATGGAATGCTATGCTGAGTACACAACTTATTTATCTGATGTTGTCATTTTAATTTGTTCCTCAATGAATGGGACAGAGTCCCCAGCTACAGTAACCTTGGGTGGCCCTCATGAAAGGATGTTTCGGACCACAGTGGAATTAAAGGCAGCTCCAGTTCTGGAAATAATGTCTAATTTGTAATCCACAATAAAAGTATGATTATTAGACCAAGTGGCAGCTGCACAAATATCAATAGAGGCTCTAGCCCAAAAGGCAGCTGATGTAGACACTAAACTGATTGAATGGGCTTTTGGTTGTCTTGGTAAGGTTATACCTTTCAAAGAATAAACATAGGAAAAACAATCTGTTATCCCCTTAGCCTGTGTAGTTTTTGAAACTGGTCTTCCCAATCTTTTACTAGTAAAACAAATAACTGATCGTTTTTTTCTAAAGTCCTTGGACCTTGGAAGGTAGAAACAAAATTGATTATATACGTCATGAAGATGAAGGGTGTATTCTCCTTTTGTTTTCAAATATGGGGAAGAAAACGGGCAAATTGATGACTTGATTGATATTGGTTTCAGAGGCAACTTTTGGTAAGAAAGAAGGATTTGTGCATAAAGCAACCCTCTCCTTGTGAAATATCAAATACGGTGGTTTGGAAGACAGTGCTTGGACTTCAGATACTCATCTTGCAGAAGTTATAACTACCAGAAAGGCAGTTTTCCAAGAAAGAAACTTGCAATCTATTTTAGCTGATGATTCAAAGGGAGAAAGTACTAAGGTTTGCAAAACCATAGTGAGGTCCCAAGGTGGAGTAGGGTGCTGTATTGGAGGTCTAAGTAAGAAGGTACCCTTAAAGGCCTTACATAATTTGGACGATACTAAATGAGAAGAATTACCTCCAATGTGATAGTTCGAGATAGCTCCTAACTGAACCTTAACAATGGAAAAACTCCATCTTTAAAAACCGAGGCAAGGAAATCTAGCATAACCAAAAGTGGGTGGTAAAGGGATCTAACTATCTCTGATGAGCCCAAAAGGAAAAACTTTTCCATTTACTTTTGTAAATTTTCCTAGTCGAAGGTTTATGTACAGAGACTTGGATTTGTCAAACTGGGCAGGAAAGCCTGGAATGTCTAAGCCATCACTGGAAGTGGAGGAACCATAAGGTCAACTTGAGACTGACAATATCCGTCACTTGCTCTGATGGGCAAGACAGGAGGTCTGGACTGGGATAAAGCATCCAAGTCGGACACCTGTTGAGTCATAAGGGGGCAATGAAAATTATTGTACTCTTCAAACAAAGTGCATTCTGAAGAAACTTGGTGATGAAAGCAAGGGGAGGGTATGCGTTAAGGAGACCGAAGGGGTAAACATGGACCAGAGCATTTCTCAGTGACTGCTCCTGAGGTGGGATAAGGGCAAAGAACCTGCTGCATTTGTTGTTGAAAGGGGATGCAAATATCTAGGTCGCAACAAGGTTGATATTGTGGAAGATCATGTTTGCCACTGACTGGTTGAGAGACCAATCATGAGGCATGATGATGGTTCTGCTGAGTTTGTCTACTAGAATGATGGATTTCCCCAGTATGTGCGTTGCTACAAGAATGGAGTTGGATGAGATTGCCCACTGTCATGCACTCACTGCTTCTCGACAAACAGGATAGGATCTGGTTCCTCCTGTATGCTGATGTACCACACTACTGACATGTTGTCCATTTGTATTTATTTATTTATTTTACATTTGTTGACCGGGAGAGTCTGACTGGATACATGTCCATTTTCAGTGGACGCCCGGGCGGAAAAGCTCCAGCTTACAAAAGTAAACAATTCCACTTATAAAAACAATAACATCTATACAGTACTTAGAGAGGTGGCCCCGTAGAGGGGAATTACACAAAAATGGGAGTGATTACAAAATACATGTTGAATATAGTAGAAGCAGGGTTATATGTTAGAGTTGTTATGTAGCACATAATGAAATAGAAGCTATTTACAAGTTACTTACAGCTTATTTACAAAATTACATACTCTGTGGTCTTAGGGAGAGAGTATAAAGACTTTTGCTGCATATCAGACAGACGTGGCTGATATCAGTAAAGAAAAAGATAGAAGTGGCCTGCATAAGACAGATGGTTAGGGTAGGAGTTAGTCAGGGTTGGTACAGGGACAGAGCCAATGTCCCATAAGGTATTGTTTGAGGCCTTTTTTGAACTGGTTTAGCAAGGGTTCCAGAGTAAGAATTGTTGGAAGAGAGAGTTCCATGTTTTTCCAATGAAGTTGGCAAACAGGGAATATTGTGTGAGTGTTGTATTGTGATAGTCCCCAGAGGGAGAAAGCTCTGGAAGGCCTGCAATACTAGAAACACCGCTCACATCTCTAAATCATCAATATGCAAACAGGTCTCTTGTGGAGACCACATGCCTTGTACAGTCTGTAAGAAGTAATGACCCCCCCCGAAACTGGGAGGCATCCATGGTCAACATAGAGCTGGGGTGAGGAAGGATAAATGGATGACCTTGATCGATCTCCTCAGAGTACATCCACCAGACAAGAGACTATTCACAGTGAGAGTAACAGTTGAAGCAAATAAGCACTGGCTTTTACTAGTAGATGCCTGGTTGGTGCAGTAAGGAGTTAGCCGTCTAAATAGGGAAGCACTCTGTTTCATTGCCCTTAGTCAATTCAGCAAATTGCTGAAGACATTTTCGCTGATTAGGGGTCAATGAACAAGTGTTTGCCGGAATAACATTTTGGCAATCTAATATAGGCCCTTGCAACTGTCATGTGCTTAGGCCTGCTTCTGCCAGCCACGTGCTGCATGCTGTCTACGCTTGCTCTAGAGGCTGCTGAAACCATGCCCTTATCACTTGCAAGCATACTTGTGTGCCTTTATGTAAGCTCCTGGATTTGACAAATCTCTATTTCTCGCTGCAGCACTATTAACGCCACACACAAGCCTGTCCTTTATTAACTCATCTTTCAAATCATCAAATCTGCATGTTTTCGCTTTATTTCTCAAGTCAGTGATATAAGCTGCAAAAGTTTCACCTGGCTTTTGGTCTCTTGAATAAAATACGTGCTTCTCTAATCTAACATTTGTCTGGGGTTGCACATTTCTCTAAATTTACATTTCAAGCACTCTGGGTCCTCTCTTGATTCAGCCTATACAACAATATGGCAATTCTCTCCTTTTCTTGCATATACTGCTGGTGCATACACAAATGAACACTCTCTTTCAATGTCTTCTAACCCCACTAAGTTAAGCAAAATGAATACCCTTGTACATGCATCTTTGTCAGAAAAAGCTGCTTGTATGAAAATATCGTATTCCTGCTCAAATACTCTCCAATCCTCTGCAATATTATGCTCAAACCCAAGTGGATTGGGTCTGTGAAATGCCTCTGCACAGTAGTGAAGGTACTTGAAATTATGTACGAGCATACACACATAAATACATATGCTAGAACTCGTAATTATGTCAAACAGCACAACAGACTCTGAAATAACTGCACTTTGCCAAATAAGTCTCCATAGCATAAGAACACTTTAAAATCACTGTACTTTGCAAAACCAGCAGTGTAAGAAATACTTTGAAATGGCGGCACTCTGTGAATAAATGTACACAACACAAGAAACTTTTTGAAATGGACTTACTTTTGACTGCACTTTGCAAAACAATTATACTTCGCACACAGCAAACTCTGAAATAACTGCACCGTAATACAAACACTTTGCACACTCTCAGATATTGTGAACAAAAAGAAGTTATGTACTCACCATAACATTCCATCTGAGTAGTTATACTTCATTTTTCTGCAACCTGTGGGTATATGGATCCGTATCGGATCCGAGCCGGCAACTTTTTTCTAACATCTGATCCAAGCTCCGAGCTCCTCCCCTTACCCATAATGCCCTACCATCTCCCATCTTCCCTCAGATCGAGTTTGCTGCAACTAACAATATATATGCAACTTAACCCAATAACCAACCTGAAAACAGGATAAGGTCCGGGGGATGGAGGGAGGGAATGTTGCAGAAAAAAGAAGTATAACTACTCAGATGGAACGTTATGGTGAGTACATAACTTATTTATCTGAAGTAGTTAACTTAATTTTATCTGCAACCTGTGGGGCAGAGTCCCCAGCTACACCGATCCTGGGAGGCCCTTATGGAAGAATATTCCTGAGAACCGCAGAGCCAAAGTATGCTCTACCCCTTGAAATCAGATCCAATTTGTAATGGGAAATGAAGGTATGTGAACTGGCCCATGTCGCTGCTGTGCAAATTTCGTCCAAAGGTACCCTGGACCAAAAAGTAGCAGAAGTCGCCATGGACCTGGTAGAGTGAGCCTTAACTGTACCAGGAGGAGATAAACATTTTGCTTTGTAAGCATGTGAAATGCAAAGAGTGATCCATCTGGCTAAAGAAACTTTAGAAATAGCTTTTCCCATAAATGCTTTAGAAAAGGAAACAAACAATTGGTCAGTCTTGCGGAAAGACTTTGTTCTACGAAGATAAAAACGAAGTTGTCTATGAACATCCAACAAATGGAGTTTGTAATAACCTTTATTTTGAAAGTTGGGAAAGAAAACGGGCAGATTAATGGATTGGTTTATGTTTGCTTCAGATGCCACTTTAGGTAAGAAGGACAGGGAAACCCTATCCTTATGGAAGACCAAATACAAACGCACGGCAGACAGAGCTTGAAGCTCAGAAACTCTCCTAGCCGAAGTGATGGTGACTAGGAAAGCTGTCTTCCAGGACAAAAATTTTAAGTCCACCGAAGCTGCGGGTTCAAAAGGAGGGGCTACCAATGTCTGTAAAACAAAAGTAAGGTCCAAAGGAGGTACAGAATCATTGAAAGGGGCCATAGCAGAAACGTACCTTTAAGAAAAGCCTTACACAGCCTAGAGGAGGCTAAGGCCATGTTGTCTTCACCAATGTGAAAACTGGAAATGGCTGCCAATTGTACTTTCACTGTGGAGGAACTAGCTCCTTGCTGAAAGATACCGGACAGGAAGTTCAACACCGCTGGAACAGGAGCTGTAAAGGGATCTATTTTGCTCTGTGAAACACAAATGGAAAAACGCTTCCATTTACTGCAATATAGTTTCCTAGTGGAGTCTTTAAGAGAGGCCACTAGAACAGATTTTACCTGGGATGAAAGACCGCGAGTCCCGGCGATTAATGGAACTGGAGCAACCAAGCTGTTAGCTTGAGGCTGCCCAGATCGGGTCAACGGATGGGAAATTAGATGCGGTCAGAGATCCAGAACCCACGGGGGGAGCTAATAGATGAGACCAAAGGAATGGGAACCAAACCTGATGAGGCCAGAATAGGACAATGAGGATCACGTTGCACTGTAAGCTTTCTGAAGAAACTTTGGAATGAGAGGTAAAGGTGGATAAACATACAGAAGCCCAGGGGGCCAAACATGGACTAGAGTGTCTCTGGGGACTTCCCCTGGTGAGGGAATCAGAGCGAAGAACTCGCTGCACCTCGCATTGGAAGGAGATGTGAAGAGATCAAGGCTGACCCCATGCCAGGAAAATCTCCTCCGCTACTGACTGTTTCAGAGACTAAAATGTTAGAGCGCCCCGGGATGTGCATTGCTATCAGACACCGACTGGTGGAAATCGCCCATTCCCACACTCTCATGGCCTCGCGACATAGAGGGTAGGATCTGGTTCCCCCCTGCTTGTTGATATACCAGACGATCAACATGTTGTCTGACTGAATTGCAATCAAAACGAGAGGGAGGACTGTGTGAAAGGCATCCAACCCTAAAAGCACTGCCCTCATCTCTAGAACATTTATGTGCAAATTGATCTCTGCCTGGGACCACATGCCTTGGACTGTCCTTCCCGAACAGTGTCCCCCCCACCCGAGCTGGGAGGCGTCCGTGGTCACTGTGGTTTGGACTGAGGGTGACAAAAATGGGGGTCCTTTTGATATCTCCGGTGAAGTTAACCACCAAAGAACAGATGTCCTGCAGACATGAATGATCTTGATCGGACATTCCATGGGTAGGTCTAGCCAAGACCACTGGACAGCCAGAGTGCATTGAAGAACCCACATGTGAAGGGGGCATAGGGGAGAATAGATATGGCGGCAGCCATGGAGCCCACAGTCCGGAGAACCTCGCTCGCCTTTGAAGACTGGGAGTTCGCTATCTGAGCTATGTGACCCCTGAGATGTAGAATCCTGTCTGGAGTTAGGAATACCTTCATCTGCAAAGTGTCTAACCGTGCCCCAATGAAGTCTACAATTTGTACTGGTTGCAAATGGGATTTGTGAACATTGACTGTAATTCCCAGTAGGTCTGCTAACCGAATGAAATAATCTCGGGCCAGACACAAGTGATGCTTGTTGCGTGCAGCGAAGAGCCAGTCGTCCAGGTAAGGAAACACCTAAATACCCTGAAGCCTCAGGTGGGCCGCTACAACTGCCATTACCTTGGTGAACACCCTGGGGGCTGTGGTGAGACCAAAGGGTAGGGCCCTGAACTGAAAGTGACTGGCTCCCAGCCAGAAGCGCAGAAACCTCCTGGAGCTTCTGTGTATTTTGATGTGGTAGTAAGCATCCTGAAGGTCTAACGAGCACATCCAGTCGCACTCTCGGAGATAAGGTAGAATGGACTGTAGGGTGACCATCCGGAATTTCTGTGTTGCTACAGACAGGTTTAATGTTGACAAGTCTAGAATGGGCCTGAGGTTACCCATCTTTTTTGGCACCAAAAAGAACCCTGAGTAGAAGCCTAATCCGGATTGATCAGGGGGAAACTTCTCGATGGCTCATTTGAGAAGCAGCTTTGAAACCACTAGAGCTGCGGCCTCCCTGTGATTGGGTGGAACATCCAGGAGGTGTTTGTAATGTTTGGAGGAGCAATGAAAGGAATAGAGTAACCTCTGGATATTATCCCAGCGATCTGTAGTAATGAACTCCCATGCCACTGGGTGTAAGGGCAATTGTCCCCCGACTGCCTCCAGAGTAGGACAGTCGGGCAACCCCTCAGGGCTGCTGACTGGGTCTATCAGAAAAGGGTTCCCTAGTCCCGAAATTCCTGGGACCCCCTCTTCCTCTGTGTAGGCGTTGATCCTGTTCCCCTCTGTCTCTGGGGGAATAGCTGTCCTGAGAATCCCGGGAAAACTGAGATTTTCGGAACCACATCTTCTTCTGCCCTCTTTGATTCCTAGAGAAAGACCGCTGAGGGTTAGAGAAGCAGACTCCGATGGCAGACAAAGTCTTCCTGCCCTTTTCACTCTGGACAAGTGTGTCACGTACTGTCTTCCCAAAGAGGGAAGAGCCGTCGTAGGGAGCGTTGATAAACGACGCCTTGAAAGGGTCCACGAACTGACACACTCTGAGCCAAGTATGACGTCTCATGGCTATGCCTGTCCCAGCCGCTCTAACTGCTCCTTCTGTGGCGTGGGAAAGTAGCCACATAGATGTATTTGAGACTGACTTCAGAGTAGACATTTTCGTCGAGAACAGCTGTACTGTGGCGATAAAGACTCTAGGGGCGACTCAGCGAATTCCGAAGCGAGGTCTCGCTAAAGTCGAATCACATGTGCCAAATAATTCAGCGCACAGATTGAAAAGTTGCTGAAGAGTATACGCACTTCCCAAACCTATCCACCGACCTGGACTCCTTGTCTGGAGGGTGGACTAAGGAACTCTCCTTTGCTAGTTCCTTCGTTGTGGCCACTGTGACCAACATAGCATCAACTGGGGCTCCTTTCGACCAGGGTTGTCTATCAGAAGGAGGTGATAAAACCTTGTCAGGACGTTTGGGGATGGGCTCTATGGTGTCGGGCTCCTTCCATGCCCTCATGGTGATGAGGTCCACCAAGGGGTCGGCTGGTGGGGACACCCAGGAAATAGATGGGCCCATGCCAAAGGCCTCCAGGAACACTGACTCATCCCCAGAAGGTTTTCTGGTCTGACCAACCTCCCCTCTGGCAGAGGATTTCCATAGTTTCCTTCTTCCTTCTCCTTCATCTAAGTCAGTGTTAGTGGTGAGGGACTCGGGGGAGTCCAAGTGCCTCCTTTTGCACTTGCGCTTGCGGTGGCCCTCTTCAGTGGGACTTTCAGAAGGGGATCCACAAGCCGCAGGGGTTTCCTCGGGGAAAATGACCTGGGGATCCTCTGGCATGGGCTGTCCCTGAGACAGGATGAAGGGAGTCGTTGCCAAATCCAGGGGGGCCTGGGTGGTATCTGAGGGAATGGGCTGGAGTTTCAATCCCTGGGAGAGAACCCTCTCCACCACTTCGAAGGCCGAGGGAGAAGTCCTCCCCCGATCCGAAGCGGGGACCGGAGCCGAAGACAGGGTAGCATGAGGTCCGGGGGAACAGGTCGGGTCCGAAAGAGTCGGAGCCGAAGAATTCATTCCCCTGGGTCCGACTCCCTGTCCGCGGCTCCGAGAGTGACTAGGATCAGAAAAAGTCTGATCCGAGGAACTCAAGGTAACAGCCGGAGTCAAGGTTGAAGGAACCATCGGCGCCGAGCTACCAGCTCTGAAGAACCTCGGATCCAAGAGCCCCGAAGCCGAAGAACGGATCGGGGAAGGAGAGATGGGGTGGAAAAGAGGCATGGAGGTCGCCCCTCCAGAGGGAGAGGGACCTGGCAAGATTCCCATCTGAATTTTGGTTCTGAAGAAATCTCCGCATCATCTTGTTCATATCCATGTCCGATAGGCTCCGAGTCGACCTCGAAGAGGCCACCGACTTGAATCTGGCTGGTCTGCGCAGAGGGTGGAGGGCCACGGGCCCGAATGTTCCAACGACTCCGGTGAGAAATGCGGTAACTGGAGCCGAGGAGAAACAGGCCTCATGGTCTTGGATGCAGGGTTGAGAAAGAGTTCCCTGTCTGGGGATCTCTTGCGATGCCTGTCTTTCTTTTTCTCCCTTTCTTCTCTGCGTCTTTCCTTTTCCTTCTCTTTTTCTTTTTCTTTGTCAGACTCGCTGACTGAAGATCTGTCCTTAGAGGACCCATCGCCAGATGAAGAGGGAGTTTGAGTCCCTGTCTGGGGAGGTGCACTAGCGACCAAGGCTGAGGTAGAATCCAGCATGGCAACGGGGAGAAAGCCTTTGGTAACTAGCTTGGCCTCACGATCCTTAAGGGCCCTAGGGTTGAAGCCTGAACAATAGCACACTGGGTGGATAAATGTGCCACTCCTAAACATATCACACACAGAGTGTGACCATCAGCAGGGGAAAGCTTATGGCCACGCTCTGTACATTTTTTGAACACAGGCTTTGGCTGATCAGCCATAGTCCTGCACTCAAAGGTAAAGGTACTACCTTACTACCTTCCCAACAAAAAAACACACACACAGAGGTAGGGGAAGGGCAGGCCTGACTACTATTGTAATACAAAAAACTTTTTTTTTTTTTTACACTAACGACCAACGCTTTACTACAGAAGGGGAGGAAGGGTAATCCTAAACAAGCACACCTAGAAATAATCAAAAGTTTCCACTTACTATCCCTTTTTAGCTCAGAACAAAGGAGAGCATGATGCACACTACTGGTGCGGCAAACGAGATCTGAGGGAAGACAGGAGATGGTAGGGCATTATGGTTAAGGGGAGGAGCACGGAGCTTGGAGCAGATGCTAGAAAAAAGTTGCCGGCTCAGATCTGATACGGATCCGTATACCCACAGGTTGCAAATAAAATGAAGTTAACTACTTCAGATCTCTAGTTATGCTTTGAATGGCTTCGGTCAATGCAAAATAGTAGTTTATGCCAAAACATGGTCTTTCACTAAAAACATGCAGTCGCTTTGCTCTTTAAACCTATTTTGCCCTTTTATTGTACTCGTTATACCCATTTAACCTGTTATCATGCTCATTATACTTTTTTTGGGCTTGTTTTACTTTAAACATACTCGTTATGCAAACAAAAGGTAATTCTGAGCCCCATTTAAGCACTTTAGTTTTATCAAATATCATGGTTTCAAACACTTTGTTTAATTGATAATGCGTTTTGTGCCTTTCATTTGATTATAATGTGTTTTGTGCCTTATGAGTGCTCCATATCACTTTCTTTGCAAAATAACGTTTCTGGCCCTTTTCAATCATTTGACCACTGTATCACCCAACCTGCTGAATATACCTTCACCATCAACTCTGCACCTCATGACTTAAAGAAGTTGGACTCTCAATCCTGGTTCTGACACCTTGTCACTCGTCCAGTCACGATAAAACAAATGAACAATTGTGGGTTCAGTTCAAGCAGCTTTATTACACACAGACACATCTGGACTGATTCTTAGTAACTTAAACTTAAATAAACATATAAAAAGACTGACTACTACACTCGTATATGTTAACACTCTGGTTGTTCTTTCAAAATGGCACTATTGTCTGCACGTGCTCACTATTTATATGCACGTGCCTAAACTTGAAAGTTACAACACATGCACTCTTCTACACTCTGAATATGATCCTTTGCACCAGAGTCATTTGTGATGGCTACCCAGGCTTGTTGGTGTAAGGATAAGCGCCTGCAGACTGCCTACAGACAGGGATAGTTGAGCAACTTTTCAAGAACGCTGGAAGGATCTGTCTAAGAAAGTATCTCGAGATCCTTCTTTCTGCGGACCCCTTTGCCACATGGGCGACATCTACATCTGTAGTTATTTCCCCCTTTGCCTCTGGGGGAAAATTCCCTGTGTGATTTCTGGAAAGGCCCTTGAGATTTTCTGAACCACATTTTCTTACCACCATGTTTGTTCCAAGAAAAAGGTCTCTGTGGGGTCTTTCCATCCTGTTCACTGTGGGAGATAACCTCTCTTACTGTTGGGCTAAGAAAAGAATGATTCATCAAAGGCAGCATTGATGAAGGACACCTTGAAGGGTTCCCCAAAATCACACAATCGCATCCAGGCATGTCTCCTTATGGATATGCCTGAACTGGCCACACTCAAGGTACCTTTCGCGGTGTGCAAGATCAACCTCATGGACACATTTGTAATCAATTGCAGGATGGTCACTTACAAGGAAAAGGACTTATGTTCTTCTCCAGACATGGACCCTGGGGCAAATTAGAAAGTTCCTTTATCAAGTCCCTCTGTAATCTGGTGAAATGTGCCACGTAGTTCAGCGATCACAGGGCAAATGTTGCTGATGCATACACTTGCTTTTCAAACCTATCCAAAGTCCTAGACTGTGTGTTGGGGGATAGACAGTGGAGCTTTGTTCAGCAAGCTCCTTTCCAGTGGCTGCTGCAACAACCATGGCATCTACAGGAATCCTTTTAGTCCAATAGTGTCTATCAGTAAAGGTGCTTAAGACTTTGTCGGGGCATTTGGGGATAGGTTCCACAAAGTCCAGTTCATTCCATGCCCTGTGGGAGTCAAGGTCTGCAAGCTCATCCACAATGGGTCAGACCCGAAGGCTTCAAGAACACCGATTCCTCCTGGGAAGGGGTCTGGGAAGACCAACCACCTTTCTGGCAAAGGGTCTCTCAGATTTCTCCAAATGAGATGTCTTTGGTTGGAGATCTAGGGGACCCTTCCCCCTTATCAAAATCAGTGTTTCCTGTGAGGGATTCCTGTGGAGAATCCAAGTGCCTCCTCTTGCACGTTCTCTTCTGAGGGACCTCCTCAGTGGGATGTTCTGGGAAGGTGTCAGAAGAGATGGTAAGTGCCTGGTGGGAACTGCTTGGAAGCTTACCTTGGCTGTCTGTCCCTGAGGTGTAGAATGTGAGGACTCAGAAAAGTACAGTTGTGTACACTTAACATAAATGTAGATGTTCGAGTGTATTCACTGTTGCAGTCATTACATTTGGGTATCTGCTGGCATTTTGCCCTCAGTCGGCCTGAATAACAAAGTCTTGGGTCCTGATCGGTTGCTGTCTCCTCTTCCATGACGTCAGGTCATCAGGGGTATAAAACATGCAGCCGACGCCATTTTATTCAGTTTTTCTTGCCCCAGATGTCAGGTGGGTGCCCCCCCCCACCACCAAAATGGGGAGCAAAAAAAAAAAAAAAAAATATATATATATATATATATCTAAATACACAGCAATATATGTAAATGCACTTACATTTATGGTAAGTGTACACAACTGTACTATGTTCTTCGTGTTTCACTGTTGCAGTCATTACATTTGGGTAGAATCCCACAGCTATGAATGGGAGGATGGAACTAAATAGCATTAGGAGCGGCTATAAGGCCCTGCAGAACTGCAGTGGCAAAGCCTGCCCTGGATCTGGAGAAGAGAGGCAAATGATAATGCTTTGTGAAGGTATGAACGGAGCTCCAAGTAGCAGCTTCTAGAATGTCTTTGGTTGGAACTCCTTTGAGAAAGGCTGCTGAGGTAGAGGCAGCCCTGGTGGAATGTGACCTGATTCCCTTGGGCACAGGTTTACCATGGTGCAAATAGCAGAAACGAATGCAGTGGCATATCCACTTAGAAATAGTCTGCTTTGAAATAGCCTTCCCCTCTGATCCTGAAGCAAATGCCACCAGTAGTTGCTCAGACTTTATTAGAGATTTGGTCCTGTTTAAGTAGAATCTTAGCTGTCTGTGTACTTCCAATGAATGCAGAATCCCCCCCCCCCCCGTTCTGCGGATTTGAGTAAAATGTTAGCAGGTGAATTGTTTGGTTAAGAGCCACACTGGATACCACCCTAGGCATAAAGGAAGGACTGGTCCTGCGGGACAACCTGTCCGGGTAAAATGTAATAAAAGGCTCCACAGCCATGAGAGCCTGTAGTTCTGAAACCCTTCTTGCTGAAGTGATTGCCAAGAGGAAAGCTGTTTTCTAAGATAAAAATTTTATATTCGCAGTAGCTGCTGGTTCAAAAGGAGGCAGAGTGAGTTTTTCCAGCACAAAATTGAGGTCCCATGCAGGAGTTGGTGATCTTCTGGGAGGCCTTACATTTTTGGCCCCTCTAAGATACTGTTTTAGCAGAGGATGAGAAAAGAGGGGAGGCTCTGTGTTGTAATGAGCTGAGATGGCAGAGGCATGGATTTTTATTGAAGAAAAAGTTAGGCCCTTGTCAAGCATCTCAGTCAAGTATTGTAAAATCTGAGGGATATTTGGTTTTGCTGTGTCCGTTCCTTGTGCTTGGTTCCAAGCACAGAATCTCTTCCATTTATCAGCATAAGATTTTCTAGTACTATGCCTTCTGTCTTCCAAAATGACATCCATCACAGATTTACTGAGAGGTGTTGTTTGAATAATTAAATGATCAGCCATGCTGCAAGGTTCAGAGTTTGGAGCTGAGTGTGCAGAATTTGATTGTTCTGCTGAGACAGAAGATGAGGTATTTGAGGCAAGTACCAAGGAGGGAGGTGAGACATATTACTTAGAATTGGGTACCAGTGCTGGTGAGGCAGTCCAGAGCAATCAGGATCATTTTTGTTTTTTCCTGTCTGACCTTTAGTAAGACCTTGGAGAGAAGAGGCAGAGGGGGAAAGGCATAGACTGAAAGGTTTTTCCAACTGAAGGATAGGGCATCCACTTTCCATGCTTGTCTGTGATAAGTCCTTGTGCAGAATTTGTCCAGTTGATAATTTTGGGGAGAGGCAAACAGATCTATGTCTGGGCTCCCCCATTTCTGTGTTACCATGCTGAAGATTTGTGGATCCAGTTTCCACTCGTGCAGGTCCATAAGATTTCTGCTTAAGTCGTCTGCCAGAGTATTTTGTTTTCCTGGCAGGACTTGAGCTTGAAGATGTACTTGGTAAGTCAAAGCTGTATTCCACAATACCATGGCTAGTCTGCAAAGGGGGTAGGAATGTGTAGCCCCCTGCTTGTTTATGTACCACATAACCGTGGTGTTGTCCGTCTTTATCAATAGTTGTCCTGGATGAAGTAAGTCCTTGAAGGCTGTCAGAGCATTCTGAACAGCTAGCATCTCTTTCTGGTTGATATGCAAATGCATTTGTTTTGGGCTCCATATGCCCTGAATGCATCTCCCCGCCAGGTGGGCCCCCCAAGCATAGTCTGATGCATCTGTAGTTAGGGTTTGGGTGGCAGGGGGTAGAGTGAATGACAGTCCCTTGTTTTGGTGACATGTCTCTGCCCACCAAAGAAACTCCTGTTGTAGGCAGGGAATGAGAGGAATCATTGTTTCCAGACTGTGACAATGTTGACTCCATAAACTTTTTAGGTACCATTGAAGTTTCCTCATATGCAGACTTGCATATGGAATTAGTAGAATGCAGGATGCCATGAACCCCAAAGCCTGCAGAATTTGTCTTGCAGATAACTGGGTTTTTGTTGCCATCTGTTTGAAGTATGTTGTCAGTTGCCTTTGTTTGTCTGGCGTAAGGTAAGCCATCTGGGCAGTTGTATTCAAGCTTGCACCCAGGAATGTAATTATTTGAGAGGGTACCAGTTGGGATTTCTTTTCGTTTATTGTGTACCCTAGGCATGTTAGAAGCCTTTTTGCAAAAGCCAGATGTTGAAGAAGAATGTCCTTGTTCTCTGCTTGAATGAGACAGTCATCCAGGTAAGGATAAATTTGTATGCTTCTTTGTCTGCAAAATGCAATTACTGGTGCCAGGCACTTTGTAATGACCCTGGGCGCAGTAGATAAGCCAAAGGCAGTGCAGAGAATTGGTAATGCAAAAAACCTGCCTTGAAGCAGAGGTATCTTCTGTACGATTCCCTTATTGGGATATGCAGGTATGCCTCTTTTAAGTCTAGAGTCACTAACCAAGCGTTCCTGCCCAGCATAGGCAGTAGCTGTTGTAAAGTCAGCATTTTGAATTTTGGAATGTCCAGGTACATGTTTAAAATCGATAAGTCCAGTATTGGACGCCAGGCATTGTCTTTTCTGGGTACCAGGAAAAGTCTTGAATAAAAACCTTGTCTTTCTTCCTGTTCTGGTACTGGCTGAATAGCCCCCATATCCATGAGGGAAGCAACTTGTTTCTGAGCCTCTGCCCATTGATTTTGTGGCAGATCTGGCCAACCGTTTGGAACTGGCAAAGTATGGAAATGAAATCTGTACCCTTGGGATACTATATTTGATACCCACTTGTCCTGGGTAATTAACTGCCAATTTTGAGCAAGAAGTGCTAATTTTCCCCCCAAGGGGGCTGCCAAAAGATAAGTGCTTGGTGTTTCCTCCAGATTTGGAGGTGGAAGCACCCATTTGCTTTGACCTGTAAGAAACCTGTGATTGGTATCTAGAGCCTTTTGAGTGCCTGGATTTGCCTTGAGAGGCTCTGTTGGACACAGGAAAGGACCAATTTTTAGTAGGTCAGTGCCTACTGAATCTGGGTGGCTGCACTTGTAAGAAATCTTTTATAGTTTGCATAGATTTAGCTTTATCTTCCATTTTCTTTAAAACCTCTTCTGCCTTATTACTATACAGAGCTGTAAAGGGGCATCCAACAATTTAGCTTTAACATGATCAGGCAGATTTTGCTCCTTGAGCCAGGCATGACTTCTAATCACAGATCCAGTAACTGCGGCCCTGCAAGAGGCCTCCAAGGAACCAAAACCACATTGCAAAGTATGTTTTCCAACCTGTTCTGCTGCATGCAATAATTCCTGTAATTCTTTATTTTCCACACAATCAGAAATCAACATAATTTTCTGTTTCAATAAGCCCATAACATGCTGTTGATATTTAAGCATATGAAACTGGCAGTTTAAGGCCCTAATTGCCAAGGTTGCAGACATATAAACCTTCTTTCCCCATCTATCCAGCGCCCTGGAATCTCTATCAGAGGGGGTAGGATTTTTGGCTGTAGAGGCCTTTACACCTTTGGGACCCTGTGAGATGGTCTCAGGATCAGCAGCAGGATTTCTTAATAGAAATTTGTGGAACTCGGGAACCCTGTAATATCTGTCTGGCTTACTAGGAGCCAGAGGTAGGGAATCAGGAGCCATGCTTGATTCCGAAAACAAATCATCAACAATGTCTAATACAGGCGGTATTACCAAAGGCCTATGCTGAGGAAGAAGGAGGAAATCCCTAAGCCTCTTTTTTGATTCAGAGAAATCCTGACTCTCCCAATGAAAATGTTCCCTTAAAGTATGCAAGGTTTCTCCAAAACAATATTCCTCAGGAGGAGATGCAGATGGGTGGATTCTTCTGCATCTGAATCCTCATAGGGTGGAATAGAAAATTCCTGATCAGAAGAGGAATCAGAAGAAATGGAAACCTGATCTGAAGATTCATAATCAGTGTCTTGCCTAGGCCTCTTAGCAGGGGGGGGTTGGAAACCCCTGACCATGGTAATTAAGTCCTTCGCCATTTTGATCATCAGTTTTTTAGGCATAGGGGCCTGAGTATGTGGCTCATGCATCGTTTTTTTAATCTTAGAAAATGTTTTTGATCTTGTTTTTGCAGCTGACATCGGTTTTATATAAAAATGTTGAGGCCTGAAAACACCCTCAGAAGCCGGTGCCTGCTCAGCGGCTCCGGACCCATCCAAGGGAGAGACATCCATGGGTTCAATACTCTGAGAATCTCGTGGCATACCGGACTCTGCATGGGTCTCAGTAGAGGCCTGCTACTCAAAAGTAGTTGGTATCAGGGGCTGCGAAAGCGCCTCACTGAGTACCGGCAACTGGCTTAGGAGAAACTTCGTCGTCGGTTTTGGACCTCAGCGGTCTATCTCTGTCTTTTTCTTTGCATTTTTTGTGAACTCCGGTAGTTGGATTGCTAACCGACGACATTTTTGGGTAATTAAATCTGGATCCAAAATATTCTGAAGCAAAAATATACCAATGCTTAATAGTGCATTGGTTAAATCTAGCACAAAACCGACAGCAAGGCACATTATGATCTTGGCCTAGGCAAGAATACAGTACAAATGAAAATCCTTATGAGGTATTTGCTTCCCACAAGTAATGCAATTATTAACTTTTACTGACATCGGTAAGGAGCAAGAAAAAGTTTCCCCAACGGGGTACTTAGCTTTAGTTGAAGACTTCGGTTCTGAAACTCGAATGTGAACATTTCAGGAGTCGGCGGAGCGGCACTTGCAAACTGCTTCTGCTTAAGGCACCGCACAGCAAGAAAGACTGAATAAAATGGTGTCGGCTGCATGTTTTATACCCCTGACGACCTGACGTCATGGAAGAGGAGACAGCAACCGACGCAGGACCCAAGACTTTGTTATTCAGGCAGACTGAGGGCAACCTGCCAGCAGAATACCCAAATGTAATGATTGCAACAGTGAAACACGAAGAACATAAGGATCCAGAGAGGGAATAGGGTATAGCTCCGAAGAAGGGAGAAACTACTCTCGGTTGAGAGAAAACCCTCTCTAACACCACAAAAGCAAAGGGACCTGGAGAAGCCAAGGACAATCCCACTGGAGCAGAGGCTCCAGGACCATACAACCCAAAAGCTATCAACCCCTCACTCTGAGGGGGGAGCTGGAGCCAAGCTATCCAGCACCAAAGCTCCAAGAGGATGCAACGTCTCTGAAAACTTCAGAGATGAAGTCAACCCTTGGATTAGATCCCGATGCTTCGGCTCTGAGAGCCGTCATGCTCCAACAGTGTCGAAGCCTTTCGGGTCAGGGAAGTAGTCAAACTCATGGATTCAATAATCTTCGGATCTGACTGTTTGGCTCCTGGGGCTCTTAGAGCCAAGGTACCTGGAATGGCTGGTCGGATCACAGAAGGTGCAATTACAGATTACTGGTGGCTCACAGCTCCAATTAAAGATACAGATGGCAAAACCCCCATCTGGATCTATGTTCTGAGGAATTTTCTGGTCTTATCCACCTCCACTTTGGACAGACTATGAGAAGACTGAATGGAAGAGAATGTGGAAGGTGGCCTTGAAGACTTCTAAAGTGTCTCTTGCAAAAAGGGAGACCTCCGTCTTAGAGACACCGGCTCCAGAGAAAACGTGGGAGCATGGGGCCAAGGAATGGAACAGCAGACAGTGTCGGATGCAAAGGTTTTGGCTCAGAGGTTTTAGGAACCTTCTTTGGAGGTTCTAAAGCAGGTGTAGACTGAGGTGACTATGCAGGTGAGCACTGATGGTGCTCCCTGGGCTCCTTCAATTTCTGGGAGGGGGTTTGAACCCCTGAAGAAGTGCCTGAAGATGAAGCTGAAGCAGGAAGGAAGGCTTTCAAAATTAGCTTATTCCTCCTGTCACCAACTGCTTTCGTGTTAAAGGCTGCACATATGGTGTCCAGATGTGCTGGGCCCAAACAATAAATGCACTCCATGTGGGCATCAGAGTTGGGGATCTTATGCCTACAGTAAGTTCATTTTTTAAATCCAGTCGGCTTATCAGCCTTGCTAGAAATGCAGAAAGGAGAGAGAGAGAGAGAGAGAAAGAAATAACTACCAATGATGGTAGTACAAGGAAAATACCCAAAGATATGTAGAAAAAGGGAAGAATGGACTACCAACAATGGTAGAATAAAAATACCGAAAACTCAGTAGAAAATAGTTAATGAAGGTTAATAAAGGTAAGGGGGTTATTAAGCTAATTAATAAGAAAAAGAATAGCTGTACAAAAATCTAACAAGAAATAATAACTTTCACTCACAAAACCTCAGAGGAGCTCGAGCTATCATAACCCCAATGCCCTGAAGAGTGGCAAACGAGATCTGAGGGTTTGTAATGGTTGGGGCATTATGGGTAAGGGAGGAGCTCGAGATTCAAATACTAGAATCTTTAGAAAGTGGCAGAGTCAGATCCAAATCCATTTGATGAGGAATGAATGAAAATTACATCAGATCTTCTAATATTGTAAAAAATACCAGCTTTCTTAAACGGCAAATAACGTTTTAGTCTGCAAATAAATATATATAAATATTTTCTTAAAAAGGCAACAATTTATGTGTGGAAGGGATCTCCTACGGAGACTTAACGGTTCATAGGTGTGATCTTGGCTAAAGACCACTAGGGCCTTTTTAAGCATAACCATGCATCCTTAATCTTTGACAAGTTCTGGTTCCCTTGTTAAGTGTAAGCAGGTGGTTCAGAGATGAAACATTTACAAGCAGGGGCTTGGGAGATTAATCATTTCCAGGCTGCCTGTGTTCATTACAGATATGGGTGAATTTCCTGTTCCCCATCCAACTGTCCAAGTTACACTTGAAAAGTGTTAGAGATGAACTCTGCTTCACATGGATGGGGAGCCTGCTCCAGCAAAGCGATGGTCTCTGGGATAGATACCCATCTCTCTGGCAGGTCCTATTTACATCACAGACAAGGTTAATTCTGGTTCTATTTGTTTTGTGGACATGCAAGAAGCTCATCAGAGTGGGATACAATGAGGTCCTGCATGCCAAGCATAGATGCCCCCTTGATAGCCTGTAGGAGACACAATACAAGGACATAGCTTTGAGGTGGTCTACACAAGACATGTTATTTAACCCTGTATTTTTAGTGAGGAACCTCTGTGGACATTCCAATTATTGGATGTGCCTGGTTATTTACATACCAAAGGGGCACTGCACTCAATGACAGGTCTGATAAATGCCAAATACAGTGGAATAACAACTTCCTTGGACCAAGATATCATACTAGCTGCACAACACAGAATGATTTCCTCACTACTGTACAGATGTGATGATCAAAGGTTAGATTACTGTCTATGTGTGTCAGCAAGTACCTGACTACTGGGTCAACTCTTAGAGGTGTGTTATCAATATGATAGTTACCAAGGGTGTCTGACTTCCTGAATTATACTATTAAGCATTTCTTGGCATTTAGTTGTAGTCCATAACTCTTGACACCAGTTCTTTGCCTGTGTCAGCCCTTCTTGGAAAACACTGGTGCCAGTGGGGGATTCCATCACTGCTCCTAATTTGCAATCATCTGTAAATTTGGTCAGCCAGAGGCCCTTGACATCAGAGAAGTGGATGCCAAAAGAAGCACTCCCCGGACTGATCCCTGAGGGACTCTCCCGGTGACTGGCCTCTTTGCAGAAGTGGACTACCCAATTCTAACATTCTGTATCCCATCTGTGATCCAGCTGGCTATCCCATGGGTGACACAGGGGTTTATTCCTAACGTCTTGAGTCTGTCAACAACGCCTGAGTGGGGTATTGTGTCAAATGCCTTAACCAGGTCAAGGTAAGCAATGTGAACCATTCTGTCCTTTGAGAAGATCACCAAAGCAATGGATGAGAAGTCCACCAGGTTGACTACGCATGACCTGCCCTTGATGAAAACAAACTGGGTTGGGTCCAGTGTCTGGATGTTTTGTATATCATTACTGATCATTTCCATCATAATGCTTTCCATGGCTTTCCACAGGAAACTAGTGAGACTTATGTATCTCTAGTTCCAGGCTCTGCAGATGGATCACCTTTGTGCAGAGGGATGACAGTTGTTATTCTCCATTTGTGAAGCACAAAGCCTCTTTGGAGGCTACGGTTAAATACTAATTCCAGAGGGCATGATAGGTCATGTTTCACTGTATTTAGAAAGCAACCTGGGATATTGTTGGGGTCCATTGATGAAGTGTTCTTGGCCTACAGAGAGGATTGAGGACCTGTTCATTATTAATAGAAAAGGGAGTTATGTTTTATGGCATTTCAGAGAGAAGGCTGGGGGGACAGAGGTAAAGTTAGAGGTGAATTTTCTGCCAGTAGGTTTGCTATATTTTCTGGATCAGCACAAGTGGCTCCATTAACAATGAGCTCTACACACAATTGTGTTTTGCCTTTGAGGTTGCGGATATGGCTAAAGAATGCTAGAAATAAAGCTTGAAGCTGACTGCTGCTCCTGTGAAGCCTCAAAGCTGCTTCCTCTAAATGCAGCAAAAAAGTACTAAAACTGTATACACTCTGACTGCTGATTTTATTCCAAAGGGATAGCCAATCTGAGTGTAGGTGTAGAGGGGAGATACAGCTTTGTTAAGCTGTTTGGCTGTTGTATCCTGGGCATGATATAACCCATATAGCCAAAGGCTACTGCAACAATGAGAATGATAAACATCTGTACTATACATACTTAATATCTGCTAGGTAGCACTACAAAGACGTACACAGTGCCTGTACCGTCTACCACCTTATACATGCATATTACGCATTACTTTACTGACTACAGCCACTGCAGCTTCATCAAATATGTTGTACATCAAAGATTGAAACAATACTGATTTCATGAACTTTAATCACACTTTGACGGAATGGGGTCCATTCCAGTCATGGTATTAGAAACCCAAAAGATTTGGAGAAATTAAAAAAAAGAGAGTTGCACTGCTGGGCAATGTACTGCAGCAGTTGTGGAATCCACATTTTGGAGGTCAGTCACATCCATGTATTTATCTTACAAACTCTCAAAGTGGCAACAGACATGCTAGTAACCTGTAAGAAATCAGATACAACTAATAACTGGTACCATAATGCATAAGAAACTTAACTCAGAATAAAAATAAATAACTCAAACAGTTCAGCATATCTGGTACTATGGTAGTGAATGGAATTAAGACTTTAGCAGTTGCCCATGCAGACAAATGCATCCACTTGCTTTTCTTCATCTGCCTAGTGTTGAGCCTGTGAAATTTAAGACAACCGTGTTCAGGTAAAGAACCATGCAGTGAACTGAACTGCATGAGAATCGAGGTGACACTTTTTGGGGGTTCTAAAGGTATTCGGATGCAATGATTACTCCAGAAGATGAGGACAAAGGCAAGGGAAACAAAGCTGTCAAGGCCAGTAAAGGGCTAGGAGAAAGACCTTAGGATTACACTGTTTGCTTTCTGATGGAATTGTGAAATATGGGAAAATAAAGGAAAGGAATAGAGAAATCTTGGTGGCCAGTTCTGTACAAGTGTGTTCCTTTCACATGCTCCCTGCAGTTGGATAAGAGAACACAACCTGCTGAAGGTGGCACTAATCAGAGATGCAAACAAATTATAGACATTATTCCACCAATTACAGGCATTATTCCACCAATACTTAAAAATCTTCCATATCCTCATTCAAACGGGATCCAGTGTCTGACAGCCTGGGATGACATGCTCGACAAGCCACGTTGCTTCGCTAGGGACAGCTTGCACCTGTCACCCTTAGGCTTTCGCATACTGGCCAAGGCTCTTGCCACCCCCATGGTGCCTTTTTTAGGCAAGGCTCAAAGGACAAACCCACCTCCATAGACAACCCAAAGATAAAAAAACTAAAGGTAATGCTACTCAGTGCCAGAAGTCTAAACCTCAAGATGCACGCACTCGAGACTCTCCTCAGTATGGAGAAAATAGATGTCTGTGCAGTAACAGAAACCTGGTTCAAGGCTCCTGAGAGCACCCCAGCACTACCAGGTTATAACTCATACCATTCGTTTCGGCCCCAAAACTCGGACCGAAGCACAAAAGGAGGGGGAGTGTCTATATTCATCAAAGATACCTACACCTCCAGGTTAGTGGCACTGCACGAAGCATCGGAAACCATCCATGTGCAACTAACAGCGGTCAAAACTGCCTTTCAGTTTGTAGCCTGCTACAGAACACCCTCCCTATTACAGCAACCCCACTTGGCATTCCTGAGAACACTGGAGAATATGAAGGTCTCTCCAAACACTATGTTATTGGGTGACTTCAAGTACCCAAACATTGACTGGAAAAACTACTCAAGCCCAAACACCCTCGCTCAACGGTTCCTTGAATTTATAAACTCTAATGCAATGGAACAACTGGTCACCACTCCCACAAGACGGAACAACATATTGGACCTGGTCATCACCAACATGGGGACTCTATGTTCCACACCAGAGGTAAACCCCTCATTGGTAAGATCAGACCATAAACAAATTTCCCTGGACATCCATATCCCGTCCCCACCCCCAGCCAAGGAAATCACTGTAAAGAATTTCTCAAAAGCCAACTTTGCACTTCCCAAGACTGAGGTGGAATCCTTCAAAGCCCCTGGGCCAGAGGATAATACAGCCCAATCCGGAGAATCCTTTACAAATGCATTCTATGAGCACCTGCAGGAATGCATGGATCGTGCTATCCCAAATAAAACCAAGACTCACTCCTCCAAAAACAGCAGACTGGTCTGGTGGACCCCGGCCATAAATAAGCTATACAACAGAAGGAGGAAGCTACTACATGACAGAGCAAAATCCCAAAAAGGGAAGGCATCTCTGATCAATATTAGCAAGAAACTTCAATCCCTCATAAAATCATCAAAGGCCAGTTTCGAAAGACAAATTGCCCTAGACACTAAAAATAATCACAAGGCCTTCTTTAGTTATGTCAGAAACATGGGCGGAAACTCCCAGATATGCTCTGAATTGTTGCATAACGGTACAAAATATACCGAACCTACAGACGTAGCCAACATCCTGGCAGACAGATTCAGCACAAACCCCCCCCCCTTCCCCCCCAAAGGAGCAAATGCCTATCCCAACTGAATGTAACCTCCCTGACATCACAGATGCACAGGTGAAAGCTGCCCTCTCCAAAGCAAAAAAACACAGCATCTATGGGACTGGACGGTCTCCCAGGCTATGTCTTACATGAGCTCCAAGAAGAACTGGACCCTCACATTAAGTCACTGTTCAAACTTAGCCTTACTACAGGATATGTACCCAAAGAATGGCGTACAGCTACAGTGGTCCCACTCCACAAAGGTGGTGCCACAACGGACACTGGAAACTATTGCCCCAGAAGCCTGACTAGTCTGGTTTGTAAAGCTATGGAGCATATTATCATGGAACTCATAAACAAAGACATTGGGAGCCTCCAGACACTGGACCCTACCCAATTTGGCTTTGTTAAGGGCAGATCTTGCCTCTTAAACCTAGTTGATTTCTTTGAAACAGTTACCAAAGCCATAGATGAGGGCAAGGTAGTCCACACAGCCTACCTGGACATCGCAAAAGCCTTCCACACAATACCCCACTCGGGCATCATAAATAAGCTTACCAGCTTAAATATCAACCCCTATATCACAAGATGGGTTGCAAACTGGCTCAGAGATAGAACCCACATGGTCAGAATCGCAGGTGCCATGTCCGAATCCAAACCAGTTACAAGTGGCATCCCACAGGGCTCAGTTCTGGGACCTCTCTTGTTCGGTATATACTTCTCTGAGGTTCAGGCTAACACGGGGGGATTATGGCTGACAAAGTTCGCAGATGGCTGCAAACTGGGGGCCATAATTGAATCTCCAGCTGACACAAGCATCCTCCAAAAGGGTCTTACAGAGATGGATGCTTGGTGCCAGAGCCACGGCCTCAAGCTAAATGCTAAAAAGTGCATAGTCATCCCCTTTGGGAAAAACAAGGTGCCCACAAATTACCACATAGGTGGTAATCCATTAAGTACAGAGGAAGTAATTAGAGATTTAGGGACCAACGTAGATAGTAATCTCTCCTTCGATAATCACGTTGCCAAAGTGGTTAGAAAGACCTTCTATATAGCCCACCTTATCACGAAAGGGTTCGCATCTAGATCAAGAGAGGTCATTGTGCCCCTCTACTCGTCACTCATCAGGCCCATAATTGAATACAATGCCCCTTTTGGGATGTACCTTACCCGACACCTGCAGCAACTGGAGAGACCCCAAAAGAACCTCACCAAGAGGATCATGGGCTACAAACAGATGTCCTATGCAGCTTGACTAAAGAAACTCCAGCTCTACTCAGTTGCTTACCGCCTACTCAGAGGCGATCTATGCCTGACGTACAAAGCCATGTCAAACCCAGAATTAATGGACATGCTCCACCTCAAAAAATCCAAGTCCCTTAGAGCTACAAGCTCCAGGGACCTAAACCTCAGCACAAAAATAAATAGGACATGCTGGAGGGACAGATTCATTTCCCAGAGGCTCCCCTCACTCTGGAATAGAATCCCAATTCATGTTAGACATAGCCCCTCGCTGACCCTCTTCAAGCAAAATTTGGACATGTGGATGGGAAATCGCAAATTCACCCCTGGGATCTCTCCTGTGTCCCTGCTAGACAGAGGCACAGTAAACTAATCTTAAAAAGGTACCTTCTGTGACCTACTTTACAGAGGCACAGTAGGCTAATCTAATAGGGAGGCGGAAGCCAAATACACTCTGGCTAGGCTTATAAATGCCCTAGGGCAGATAGCTTAGTATCTACCTATGAACCTATGAACCTATTACGAACAGAGACCAATTTTCAATGAGCAGCAGATGACCCTGTTTGCCAAGGAGCTGGGCTATTCCAAAATGTGATCCATGGACACAGTCTGTTCCCATTCTTTCTTCAGCTCCCAAGAGAAGGAATAAGAGTAGGATCTCCCTTGTTTGTTGATGTGGCAGATTAGCAATGTGTTGTCAATGTGTATAGCTAGGGCTCAATGGGGAGAGGAGTCCTGAAATGCCTATACAGTTAGGAGAACTCTAAGGCACAGTTGTGCAAATGAAACTAATCTGCGACTTTATGCCTTGAACTTTCTGTTCTTGACAATGTGCCTCCACCCTCACTCCATGGTGATAGCCAGCACTAGGGTAGAAGGCTGGAGGAGAATATCCAGAGATAGACTGGGAATATGTAACCACCACTGCAGGTGGTATTTACCTGGCCCGGAAATTTTAACAAGCTGATCTGAAGGCTGTATCAGATGACACCACTGAACTCTCAGGGTCCGCTGGAGTATTCATGTAGAACCAAGCATAAGGAACCATATAAATGGATGTTGCCATGAGGGGTGGTGCCCTGTTACAGTCTGAGGCATGGACTGGCTGTGGCTCAATGATAAGAAGCATTGCCTTCTGAAAATCTAGGACCTTGTCTGCTGAAGGAAATTCCTTGAAGGACACCATGTCGTCTGTACATCTAAAGAATGTGAGGAATAATGAGGGATCCATGTGGGACACTGCAGTGTTCACTGTGAGCACCAAAAACTGAAAAGAGTCAAAATAGACTCCCTCACTAAGAGGAGTTTTTTAGGATGGCAGCTAGGAGCTAGTCATCTGAACAAAGGAACGCCTTCACTCTTTCAAGCCTCAGGTTTGATGTGACCACAGACATGCATGGGGATGAAGTGAGAAAAGAGGTCAGCAGTCTGAACTGCTAATGATTAGCCCCCACCCAGAACTGCAGAAACATCCTGATTTTTTTCATTGTTAATGTGAAGATAGGCATCCTAGAAGTTTAAAGAGCACATACACTCACCTTCAAACAAACAAGGCTAGGCTTAAAAAGGCCCTCATGGTCGTTTGCCTAGTAAACACCCATGAAACTATGAATAAAGAAGGACTGACTACACTAAGTCACTAAGAAATAATTTTTTAATTAATTTGTTTAGACAGCTGAGGTTGAAAATGGACCTCAGGGTTTTGTTTTTCTTAATTTCTAGAAATAATTTGAAGTAATACCTGCAACCTTTCTGATATGGTGAGACCTCTTGGATGTCTCTCTTCAAAGAGAGAGAAAACATATTTCTTTCTTTGCCACATACTTCTGATGGGGAGGCTTACCTGGGAGTGAAGAAGGTGGGGTGATAAACATGATTATGCAACATCTTCATACTGTCAGCACTGATGTTCCAGGTGATAGATATCACTAAGAAGAGATGGAGGAACATGTGACCCCTGACCGTCACCAGACTGGAACAGACAGGCAAGCCCTTAGGGAATAACCTGATAGACAGCTGCAGAACCCCTGCTGTTGTTGACCTTTGTTAACACTGGACTGGCCTTCTAGAAGTTGTTGTTGCAGCTGCACTACTGGCCTCTACAAGATACTCTATACTGCTATGCTGTTGTTGTTGGTCATGCATAAACCACCACTGATGTGCACTCTGCTTCATTCTAAAAATGGTCACTGTAGAGGTTAGAACTTTACATCATCATAGTGCCCTGACTTCATCCATATTCACCAGGTGTTTATGACTGACTGCCCAAAAAAACTGCTGTGTGCCATCAATGGGGCATTCAACAAGATCACAATGGCATTTTCAGCAAAACTCATAACTGTCACAATAAAATTATGCTGGCACCCATGTCCTCTGCTATACATCGTCTGAATTAGGGACAAGGTGCATGGGGAGGTTAGCTATGGATAGGATGGCTGCCAGAAGAAACAACTAGACTTTCAAATCCGCACTGGCACATCTTCCAGTAACTTGCTCATCTCATTACCCAGCACTCAAGAGAATTAGAGAATGAGTGACATACAGTTTACTGCCTTCAAAATTAAAAAAAGATACCTAAAAGCACCTCTCAAGTCTGTCTAGTACTACCAAATCCTTTGCAACTGGATCAGTAGTAAAGCTCTGCTGAGTAGGAAGCTTTTTAAGACCCACCACCGTCAGAATGCAGGCAATCTCATGAGTTTCCATCCAGCATGCCCAGTCAGGAGAGGCCAGAGGATCTCTTCCAGCAAGGTTTTCACACTCTTGACTGTACCACCAGCCATACAGTACTGTTGACTGCTCACTGAAGTGTAACCTAGAAAGATAACAAGAAGCGAAGATGGCCTATAAAAATGTTCTGAGAAGAGGACCGTGATTCTATGGACCATCCCCTCTTTTTGCATCATCCTCGCCATGATCTCACCAAATAAAGAGATCTTTTGAGGTGGAATGTGTCTTCAAACTCATCAAAGTCTAGCATGTTAGACTACTGCTTCAAGTCTAAGTATTGCCTTTTGCACATATACTTTTAACCTTACCATGAGAAAGACTCATCTAAAGAGGAAGCAACTGAAGACATTCTAACGTGTCTGCGGTACTCAGCATACGCCTACTGATCTCACTGTCCTGAATGAAAAGTGTCAGGGGGCATTGCTGACAGATACTGTGAATGTGCCAGACAGATCATATCTACTCAAAGCATTGAGGACAGCACAATCAGCTAAGGGACCATTAATGGCGCCATGGCTGGAATTGATACTTGCCCCAAGGTTTACACAGCTGAAGGCTTGGTACCAAGGCTTAAGACCACTAGGGCTAAGCCTGTCAACAGTGACCAAGTCCCCAAGACCCCAAACTCAACCAGCGCACCTCACAAGTCAGAAAGCCAACCACAATGATCCTAGTGCTATGGCTTGCTGTGCTGACAACACGGAGCAAAAGTCCCCCATTCCCAAGCAACGGTAGTGCTCTGATGGCAAAGGCACTAACAGTTCCAACAAGAACAGAAAAGCCAGGTTGATTTCAAAGCTGCTGTTCACAAGGTCGGCCCCACATCAAGGTTGACAGTCCACCTGACACTGGCGTTAGTTCAAAATGTCAGATGGATCAAAAACTTGACAAATGAACTGCCCAAAAATGGTTAACCATGAAAAAACAAAGATTGTCAGCTGAAAATGCATTCAGATCATCAGTAGAACTCAACATTCTACTCAGTGAGCCAAGCAAAGCTAAACAAAAATTCAAAAGCTCTAAACGCCTAGAGCAAGGAATGCATGCCGAGAAGTAGCACAGGGATAGCAGAAACAATACACCTTGAAGAAATCATAGTAGCAGTACTGTAACAAACTGGCCCTGAGTAGTAAGAGCTAAAAGTCTACTATACTCACAAAACACTTGGAAATAAAATTCACCAATTTCAGTGCAACAAGGATCAAAATAAAAAAAAATGTAAACTTGCAAATTTCCAAGATGGCTACAAACCGAACAACAGCTTAATTCCAGGTCTCCCAGTTTAAAAAAAAACTTAGAAATTACAGTCAGTGATAGTGTCAGCCTGAGTAAAATTCAGTTACTGTCAAATAAGTACTCTGCCTGGATGGATGCCAGCAAAGAAATTCAGAGAACTTGAAAGAAAATCAACCAGAAAAGATGAAGAGAAAACACTGGCTGGGAAGAATTCTGCAGTTAGCGTTCAGCCAAAAGCAGTTCACGCTTCAGCTTTTGGGCAAGAGATAGCATCCAGTAATTCAGAAGAAAAAAAAAACAATCAAATGTACTCAGATGTGATTAAAATAAATGAACCATTGAAGGAGTATAGCAACTCAAATCACGGAAGGCTAGAAAAACAGAAGAAGCTATAACTAGCTATTTAGATGAACTGATAAAATTGCAAAATCAGAAGAGAAAATGAAGAAATGGTTGGCTAAGTATGAGATCTCACAAGATAAACTGTTTCAAAAAATGGTAACAGAAGGCAGAGCATGCATTGAACACCTGAGATTTTATGTTGTATCAGATAAACTGGAAGGAACAAACTGTATTAACTTTATGAAAGCACAAATAAGCAACTAGATAAGTATTCCACAGAAGGATTTGTTAATTGCAAGGGCACATCGAGTGTATACTCCAAACCTAGCCATTAGAAAGCAGCCAAGACCTGCATTAGTAAATATGCAATCGTATAGCAGAGACTTGATCCTGGCAAAACTGTGTCAGAAGGGAAAAGTACTAAAAATTGGAGATAAAGTTTTTGTGGAAAATGATTATTCACTATACGCCATGCAGAATAGAAGCAAATTTATCCCAGCAATCAAGGAATCTCAAGAAGCAGGTATAAGGTTCAAAGTGCTGCATTCAGTGGTCTTCAGAATATTTTTCCTGTAGGATAAAATACATTTTTTGATGCACTGCATGCAACTGAGGAAATAAACCGTATCAAACAAAAAGTGAGTCAGCAAAGAGAAGGGAACTTTGCTTGTCATTCTTTTGACAATGAAACTCATAGACAGAATTTGCCAGTCAAACCTTTTTCATTGTTCCAAGGAAAATGCTTGAGAGACAGAAAAAAGCTCATATGTTGACTAGAAGAATCAAGAGTACCTTAGACTTGAACCAGAGTCTGGTGCTGGGAGATGGAGATGAATAGGAAGACAACCAGCACCACTGAAATTATTGAATAAATGGGAGACTACAAAGCATCAATCACATTTGTGAAACATGGCATTACAAGAAAAAGTGGCTGAGAAAGACTGCACTTTTGTTGACTTTGTTAAACTTCTGGGTAGACTGTAAAGCATATATCCACTTTATATCACTAATGTTTAGAAGGACACTAAAAGAAGAAAAAAGTAACTAAGTAAAACACTTTGAATAAGACATTTTGTGACAAACTGCATGTTTTACATAGACAGACAGTTTTGTGTAGTGTATAGTCAGGAGTATTTTAAATGTGGGAAGAGACAGTCCAGTGATTGTTGTATGTGTTAAAAATGTTAAAGTACAAAAATACGTTTCAGTTTTAACAATTATATGTTTTACAGTATAACAAGAGAGAAGAAAGCCTGGACAAAGGCAAGTTTAGTGTTAATATGCTGTGATCTTGGGCTGCTGGGGTAGGGGTGCAGTGTAGTTTAAAACTGTACTGATTACATTACATGCAGAATTAAGATACTTTCTCTTATTTTTTACAAGGGTGAATGTCTGTTAATGCCTTTGACACAGCTATAAACAAAGTATGTTTGTAAGCAAGTAGACTTGAAAAATAAGGTAAATGTTAAAAGACATGAAAATGCTACGTTTCTTACATTATCAAAGATATTAGTTGTTTAGTGGGAGTCAAGAAGTCTGCAGCTTAAGCCAGCTGTACTTTCTGTTCTGAGTGAAATTTAAAAAGCTTCATTGCCAACTATTTTCACACAGAGAAGAGCTGTATGCAGATGTAAGCAATTAGTTTTGAGAGTCCTGAGTGTTCTTTTCTCAGGGAAATGCAAAATTTAAAGGTACAATGACAAGTAGTTCAGTGAAAAAATTTTTTTTTTGTAATTATGGGAAGTGAGTAAAAGCAAGCAGCCTTGATACTTTAATGCATTTAATAGAACAGGATACAATTTAGTTTTATTATTTAAAGATAGCAAGTACACTTTTTTTGCGCTAAAAGTTAATGTTTTCTGAAAGCATACAAGCTGTTTTTCATATCTGGGAGGAGAAAAAGGTATAAGAAAAGAAGAGACAGCAATAACTGTAAGCGAGGACACAGGATGTAGCATATGCTTTAGTATGAGCAACATTACTTTTAGGTTAGGTAATGTCTGTAGCTGTTGATTTTGGGACAGATGTTCCTATCTGGAGGACTGAACTTAATTTATTGAAGTTGTACAGTTTTGTTTGCTTGTTCAAAGTTAACACGGAATGGTGGTGTTCTGAAAATACATTTTTTTGTTTGAGGATGTTCATTAAAACAAAATGTCTTGAAAATGTAACATAGGTTAAAATGGAGATGAAGACAACTGTATAAATGATCAGCCTGCCAAACACAAGTGTGCACATGTAACACAAAAGTTGACAATACACATTAAAACAATAGGTAGAAACAATAACTTTTTATCATAATAGCTAAGCTATCTATACTATTGTGAAATGTAAATGGTCTTACAGGTATATACAAAAAGGAAACTATTGAATTATAATAAGAAATGCAGAATGCAAGCAGTAATGCTAAAGGACACCCACTTGGAAAGAAATAAGAATGTGAATTTGACAAAGAAGGGATTTCAGGATATTCAGTAGAATATTAGGGTAAAGGAAAAGGGGAGTAATTATATTAACTGCTAGATGGGCTCCAACAGTGATAAAAGATGGGGAAAAGACAATAACAGTTATGTCCAATAGTCATGCAATGCCCAAATTTAATAAAAACACACTTTTAATATAACAGAAAATACACAGGATAAGTGCTTTCATTCTGCTCATGCAAATCTTCATAAGACAATTTCATTAAGAACAAAATCTAACTAAATACTTAAATGTCATGTGACTAAAGTAATTTCTCCTTCTTAAAGACATATCTACATAATCTTCCCTTAACAAATATAAATCATCATCAAGGTACCCCCTAACACCCTGATCCTTAGTGACTTCATCTACCCCACCGTAGACTGGGTGAACTATCCGTGCACTAATGCACTCTCTCAACAATTCTTCAACTTCATCAATTCTAACACACTAGACCAGCTCGTCTCATCCCTCACAAGGGGAGATAACATTCTGGACTTGGTTCTTACCAGTATGGGTAACTGATGTACCACTGCCATGGTATATTCTTCACTGGTGAGATCAGATCAGCAGACTGTCTCTTTCGAAGTTTCTCTTCCACCCACTCCCCCCAGCCATAATCAAGCTAAAAAGCTTATCAAAAGCTGACTAAAAACTCCTAAGGGAGGGTATTTGTGGCTTCACACAACCACATCCATCAGAGAATGCAGACAACTTATAAACAATTACATTGGTAATCTCCAAACTCTGGACCCTACCCAGTTCGGGTTTGTAAAAGGCAGATCATGTCTCCTAAACCTGATAGACTTCTTTGAAGCAGTCACCAAAGCCGTAGATGAGGGTAAGGTGGTTCACACAGCCTATCTAGATCTCGCCAAGGCTTTCAACACCATCCCCCACACTGGAATTATAGACAAACTCACTAAACTAGGTATAAATCCCTATGTCACAAGATGGGTTGCCAATTGGCTCACTGACAGAACCCACACTATGAAAGTAGCAGACTCTAAATCCAACTTCAGTCCAGTGACAAGTGGAGTACCACAGGGTTCAGTCCTAGGTCCTCTCCTGTTTGGTATCTACTTCTCTGAAGTACAGGCTAACACAGAAGGTCTTTGGCTAACACAGTTCGCAGATGACTGCAAACTAGGAGCCATAATCAAAACTCCTAACAATGTGGACATTCTACAAAAGGGCCTCACTGAGACAAATGCCTGGTGTCAAAGCCATGGCCTCAAGCTCAATGCCAAAGAGTGCATTGTCATCCCTTTTGGTAAAAACTCTGTACCCATGAACTACCACATAGGAGGTAGTCTACTTAACACTGAAAGTGTGATAAGAGACCTTGGGACACAGGTGGACAGTAGTCTCTCCTTTGATAATCACATTGCTACAGTAGTCAAGAAATCCTTCCACGTGGCACACCTCATCACAAAAGGTTTCTCATTCAGGAAAAAAGAGGTCATTGTTCCCCTCTACTCATACTCATTAGACCCATTCTAGAGTACAAATCCCCTTTTGGTATGTACCTCACAAGACATCTACAACAACTGGAAAGACCACAGAAATACCTCACAAAGAGGATTACCGGCCTCAAACATATGCCCTACGCAGACCATCTCAAAAAACTCCAGCTTTACTCTGTTGCATATCGCCTACTCAGAGGTGATCTCTGCCTAACATACAAAGCTATGTCAAACCCAGAGCAGTTGGACATGCTCCGCGTAAAGAAATCCCAATCCCTCTGAGCTACACGCTCTAGGGACCTAAACCTTCTCACCACAATAAACAGAACATGCTGGAGGGATAGATTCCTGTCCCAGAGACTTCCCATACTCTGGAACAAACTACCTACCTATGTCAAACAAAGCTCCTCATTAGCACTCTTCAAGAAAAATCTTGATGATTGGATGGGAGATAAGAAATTCACCCTGGGGATCAATTATGTGGCTCTGTTTGACAGGGGCACAGGAAAATAATTTTCTTGGGTGGCAAAAGCCAGGGTACCGTTTGGCTAGGCTTATATAGGCCCTAGGGCCAATAGCCTAGTACCTACCTATGACCCTATGAGCTATGCTGAACAGTACGCCAGTACAGTATACAAGCATCTGTACAACTGCATGGACTCAGCCATACCCAACAGAACTAAAACCTGCTCCTCAAGGAAAAACAGACCTATTTGGTGGACATCCTCTATCAACAAGCTTTACAACAAAAGGAAGACACTGTTTTCCAAGGGCAAAGGGAACAAATTCCAACATGCAAATTAGATCATTAGTGAAAACCTCCAAGACAAATTATGAATCGAAACTAGCCTCCATAACAAAGGGAAACCATAAAGTCTTCACCAGTTACGTCAGGAACCTCAGTGGCAAACCCCAGGTTTGTTCCGAATTAGTACTTAACAGTATCACTTACACTGATCCTGTTGACTTAGCCAACCTGCTAGCAGATAGGTTCAGTGCAAACTTGACCCCCCTGTCCCCCCAGGCCCTTTCGACATCCCCAATACTTGTCGCGGCACCTCACATCTTCATAGATCAAGTGTTATAGGCCCTATCCAAGGCAAAGAAGATAGCTTCCATGGGACCGATAGTATCCCAGGATGTATTCTGCACCATCTCCAGAAAGAACTAGCTTCTCCATTGAGCACCCTATTCAACCACAGCCTAAGTACTGGCTTCATTCCAGCAGAGTGGAGAAAGTACAGTTGTCTACACTTACCATAAATGTAGATGTTCGAGTGTGTTCACTGTTGCAGTCATCAGCTGTGGGTTATCCCTGCTGTGGTAACCCTCGGCCGGCCTGAATACCAGAGTCAATGTTTTTCTGCATCAGCTGTTGCTTGTAGACTGACATCAGGTCGTTGGTGCTATAAAGCAAGGCAGCTGACATCATTACATCAGTTTTTCTTGCCCTAACCAGTCAGAAGCCCAAGGAACTATGGCAAAGTGGTCCTGGTGGTTAAAAACCACCCTAAGAAGCTTATGTCTCCCTAAGGAAAGAGGGTGTAAGGGGGAAGGAAGGATGGAATCCAGGACTGCAACAATGAATACACTCGAACATCTACATTTATGGTAAGTGTACACAACTATACTATGTTCTTCATGTTTCACTGTTGCAGTCAGCACCTGTGGGAGGATTCCCAAAACTGAGGAGAGGGGTGTAAGGATTAAACATGGGTATCTGCAGAACTGTCAAGGCAAATCCTGCCCTAGCCTTAGAGAAAAGAGGTAGGTGGCAATGCTTTGTAATGGTACGGACCGAGGTCCGGGTGGCAGCTTACAAGATGTCCCTGGTGGGAACTCCTCTGATGAATGCTGTGGAAGTGGAGGTTGCCCTAGTGGAATGGGTACGAACAGACTTAGGGGGTGGTTTCCCATGTAATCTGTAGCAGAAATAGATACAGTGTGATATCCATTTGGAAATGGTTTGCTTGGAAATGGGCTTCCTCTCTGCCCCTGGAGCAAAGCTGACAAGAAGTTGGTGAAGGGTTTAGTAAGGTCCAGGTAGTATCTGAGCTGTCTGGGCACGTCTAGTGAGTTCAGAATTCTTTCCCCCTTGTTTTGAAGGTTAGGGAAGATAGTGGGTAGATGAATAGCCTGGTTGAGAGTCACATTAGATACCACCTTGGGCATAAAAAAGGGGTTAGTCCTCAGGGAGAACCTATCTGCATGGAAAATGATGAAGGGATCAATGACCATTAGTGCCTGAAGTTCTGAAACCCTTCTGGCTGAGGTGATAGCTAGTAAGAAAGCAGTCTTCCAGGAGAGGTATTTCAGTTCTGCTGAAGCAGCAGGTTTGAATGGTGGTAAGGTTAGTTTTTTCAAAACATAATTCAGGTCCCAGGCTGGCATGGGTGGCCTTCTGGGAGGCTTGATATTAGAAGCCCCTCTGAGGAATTGTTTTAATCAAAGCATGTGAGAACAGGGGCTCTGTGATAATGTCAAAAACCTGCTTGCTTAACAGATGTCCCTTGCTTGCCTGTAGAGTATTAGCCATGCTGACAGTTTGAGAGTCTGCAAGTTTGGGTGCAGCACCCCCCCCCCCCCACGCTTGAGTCAAGAGGTCTGGGATCAGGGGAAGCTGCCTGCGAGGCTGCGATGTCAGGCTGCACAGCAACAGGTAGCAATGCTGTCTGGGCCAATCTGGAGCAATGAGGATGGCCTTTGGTCTCTCCTCCCTTATCTTGATCAGTACCTTGAGAATAAGAGGCAGAAGAGGGAATGTGTACACAAAGAGGGAGTTCCAGGGGAAGGTCAAGGCATCCACCTTCCACGCTAGGTGGTGATACTCCTTGGTACAGAATTTCTAATGTGAAGCCTGGTCAGAGGAATTAGAAGGAAGCAAGATGCGATGTGTCCCAAGGCTTGTAGGAACTTCCTCGTCATGATGTTTGGATGCCAGCTGGGTAAAGTAGAGAGGCAGGAAGCTCTGCTTTTCTGGGGATAGGAAGGTCATTTGGGATGCTGTGTGCAGCAGTGATCCCGAGAAAATGATCCTCCTGGATGGTATTAGCTTAGATTTCTTCTCATTGATGGTGAATCCTAAGGAAGTTAGGAGGGTTTTGAAAAAGTGGAGGTCCTGGACCAGCTTTTCTTTGCACTCTGCCTAAATGAGGCAGTCGTCCAGATAAGGGCAAATCTGTATATTTCTCTGTCTGCAAAATGCTATGGCTGGAGCTAAACATTTGGTAAATACCCTGGGAGCAGTAGATAAGCCAAAGGGAACAGTAGAGAAGTGAAAGTGTTGTGAGCCTGCTGTGAATCGCATGAATTTCCTGCAGGATTTCCTTATGGGAATGTGGAGGTAGGCATCTTTTGGGTCTAGGGTCACTAACCAGGCATTATTTGTCAGCATAGGCAGCAGCTGCTGCAAAGTTAGCATTCTGAATTTGGGGACCACCAGGGAGGTGTTCGGAATGGACAGATCCAGGATGGGGTGCCAAGTGCCCTCCTTTCTGGGAACAAGGAATAGCCTGGAATAAAAGCCTTTACCTGTTTAATCTGTGGGAACAGGTTCTACTGCCCCCTGGGATATGAGAGTTTGGACTTGTTTTAATGCCTCTGCCCACTGATTTGGAGGTAAGTCTGGGTACCATCTGGGAATTGGGAGCTCGTTAAAAGAGAATTTGTATCCCTGTAAAATGATCTTTAAGCCCCAATAGTCCTTTGTTACAGACAGCCAATTTTCTTTGCAGAGGGACAGCCTTCCTCCTAGCTTTTGGTGAGTGAAAGGAGAGCAGAGGGGGGAGTGGGAGACATTGAGAGTTTTTGCCATAGAAGGATGGCTTAGAACTCCCTGCCTTTAGGGCGGAAGTGGTCCACTGTTTGGTTCTTGACTAGAGGTAGATTTTCTAGGAGTGGCCTGGCTTCTAGGTCTAAGAGTATCCATTGGTCTGAGAGAAACAGTAGTCAGATGAGAAGATGTCATTTTTTTGTCTAGAATCAGTAGTGGGAAAGGCCTCCTCGGAAGCCAGTGCCTACATCGTGGCTCCAGACCCAACCGAAGCAGAGACAACCAAAGACTTGGAAGACGAAGAAGATTTCTGCAGCATACTGGACTCCGAAAGGGTCTCGGTAGAAGTCTGCATAGATATCGTATTGAGCATCAGGGAGTGTGAAAGTGCCTCACTGAATTCCGGAGAACTGATTACGTGTTTTGCGGCAGAGTCATCGGAAGGCTTAACCTTGTGTGGTCTGTCTCTAACTTTATCTCTGCGTTTTTTCGGAATGTCCACAGATTGTTGGCTGACGGATCCCAATATCAGAATGCGAAGACAGAACACGAAAATAACTCTACAAGAAGAGCTCTACTGCAAATGGTTCTCATATTAAAGAGGGCACAGAACGAGCAACATGGGACGTAGTGGTCTGCGCCTAAACAAGTGGCACAGTAAGAATGGAAGTCTCGGTGTGGGATCTGCTTTCCACAGGCAAAACAACTGTTAACTTTTTCAGACATTGGTTAGTGCAAGAAAAAAGGGTCCCCAACGGGGTACTTAGCTTTACACGTTTTCAGCTGAAATTCAAACTCTGGTAGCGACCGACCAGCACTCGTGCGAATTGCTTCTGCTACGGGCTCCATGGCAAGAAAGAATGTAATGATGTCAGCTGCCTTGCTTTATAGCACTGATGACCTGACATCAGTCTACAAGTGACTGCAGCTGACGCAGAAAAATACTGACTCTGGTATTTGGGTCGGCCGAGGGCTACCACAGCAGGAATAACCCACAGGTGATGACTGGAACAGTGAAACACAAAGAACATCTGCTATTGTCATCCCCTTGCACAAAGGTGGTGCCACTACTGACCATGGAAACTATCTCCCCATTAGCTTGACAAGTCTGATCTATAAAGTCATGCAGCATATTACTATGGCTCTCATAAACAAGGACATAGGGAGTCTCCAAGCATTTGCCCCCACCCAGTTCGGATTCATCAAGGGCAGATCTTGCCTGTTGAACCTGGTTGATTTTTGTTAGACTATCACCAAGGCCCTGGATTAGGGAAAGTCAGTACATTCAGCTTACCTTGACTTAGCCAAGGCCTTTGACACAATCCCCCACTCGGACATCATTAAAAAGCTAACACAACTTGGCGTAAATCCCTATCTCATTAGGTGGGTGGCCAACTGGCTCACTGATAGGACCCTCAAAGTCAAAATAGGCACCTCCACCTCTGATAGCAGACCTGCCACTAGTGAAGTTCCCCAGGGATCTGTTCTGGGACCTCTACTGTTTGGCATCTATTTCTCAGAGGTCCAGACAAAGACAAAAGGCCTGTGGCTGACCAAGTTTGCGGATGACTGTAAGTTGGGTGCTGTCATTGACTCCCAAAATTATGTTAACATACTACAAGAGGGTCTCACAGCAACTAATGACTGGTGCCAAAGTCATGGCCCCCAAGCTAAATGCAAAAGAAAATGTATTATCATACCATTCGGCAAAAACACGACCCCTATTGATTACCACAACAATGGCAACCCCCTAAACACACAACCTGTGGTGAGAGACCTGGGCACTCAGGTTGATAACAACCTCACATTCGACCATCATGTAGCAGCAGTGGTCAGAAAAGCCTTTTACTTGGTTCATCTCAAAAGTAAAGGGATTGTACCCAGAAAAAAAGAGGTTATTACCTCTCTATACTCCTCCCTTATTAGACCAATAATTGAGTATAACGTCCCATTTGGCATGTACCTCTCCAAACATCTGCACCAACTGGAATGGCCACTGAAATACCTCACAAAGAGAATCCACGTCCTCCAACACCTGTCCTATGCAGACAGGCTCAAATCACTATCACTCTACTCTGTATCGTACAGATTGCACAGGTGTAATCTGTGTCTTGCCTACAAGGCAATCTGGGACCCTGCCCTACTAGAGATTCTCCATATCCATAAGTCTAACTCCTCACGCACTACCCACTCAAAATGCCTGAATCTAATATGCGACATCAACAAAACCTGCTGGAGAGACTCCCAGAGGCTGCCCTGTCTCTGGAATAGACTTCCCATACACGTCAAGCAGAGCACCTCACTGACCTCTTCAAGAGCAACCTTGATGAGTCGATGGGAAACCACAAATTTGTTCCAGGGGTTCCATCTGTGTCCCTCACTGACAGGGGCAACAGGTGCTGACTGAGGTTTCTTTTTGGGGATAAACTCTTGGCTAGGCTTGGAAGGGCCCCAGGGCCATTAGCCTAGTAACCTCCTATGATCTTATACAAAGTAATGTGAATAAGTACATTAATAAGCATGCCCCTAATGCATTCAACACAAATAAAAATTAATAAATACATAAAAAAAAATAATGTATATTTTTCTCATATCAACCTCAAATAGATCATATAAACATATAATATTAAGGGATAAATTATACTCACATGAATAATCCTTATCTAGAGATGGCCCATATCTTCAAAAACGGACCTATGTTCATTCAGCTACGTTCATTCAGCCCTTGCCAGACAGAAGAGTTAAGATCTAATTGCCAAAAATAACTCCTTTAGTTCAAGCCAGATAGGCCAAGGACCACCACTCTCCTTTTGTGGGACAATTTCCGCAACCACAAATTTAAAGTAATGTCTGGGAAATTCAATATGTTTCGCCAGTGCATTACTGGTCTTCTTATTTCGAATATCATACTGGTGCTCATATATCCTTATCTCAGAGCTTACACTCTGTTTTACTCACATAAAAGGATTTACAAAACTGGCATAAAGGCAAATATACCAAACCTCTACTATTACAATTGTATTTCCCTTTTATTAAAATAGTCTTCCCTCTAATAGTAACACAATCAAATTCTAGAACAAATCTGCAATAATGACAACCACCACATTTTATCATACCACGGATGCCTTTTATTGGGAAAGCTCTTTCTCTATAATACTCATTTGTATAATATAAAGGGTCACGCCCCCATTTTCTTACTTATTGCATTTGTTTCCTTAATAATTGTCCAATTTTTGTTCAGGATATCATGTATCCTCGAACTATCCAAATTGAATGTTATAATAAAAGTCCTAGAAAAACCTGAGTCCCTGTTCCACTGTTTGTTCATTATACATAGTATTACCATTGAAAGACCCTGCTGCCTGTAACAATAATGGGGTAAAAATACCAATATTTCACTTTTGTGTGAATTCCTGAATACGTTCCTCAATTAGGGGCAGAGGGTAACCTTTTCTCAAAAACATATTTAAAAGGTTACTACATTCTGCTTTAAAATCACTGTCAGCTGTGATCATCTTTGCTGCACGAACCAGCAGATCTTTGACTACGGCCCGATCTGATGAAAAGGATGCCCACTAGAAAAATGCAAAAAGGAATTAGAGTAAGTGGGCTTACAATAAATCTTAGACAAAAAACTTAAGATTTATATCCTTAACTAGCCAAACATCTAGGAAAGGTATGTTTTTCCCCCTATATTATGACTGAAATGCAAAAAATTTGTAGTAGAATTAATGTATTCCTGAAACCCCAAAGCGTGAGATTTACCCCCTTTCCACAATATAAAAATGTCATCCAGGTAATGAAGGTAAATTTTAAATAAGCTGAATATGATCTAGCACTTCACAGACATAGATTCAGGGCTCGAACTCCTCCCTTTCCCATAATCTAACCTACTCTACTCTAACCATCAGAGTGAGCTTGCTGCAGGAACCTTGGAAAAAAAATATATATATGTATATATATATATATATATATATATATATATATATATATATATATATATACATATATACACACACACACACACAAACGCACGTGTGTGTGTGTGTGTGTGTATGTGTGTGTGTGTGTGTGTGTGTGTGTGTGTGTGTGTGTGTGTGCGTGTATGTGCAAACTTTAACTAAGGCAAATGTAGCCCAGGAGCCCAGAACTCCAGTCTCCACAGATCCCACGCAGATCATGGAGGGGGGAAAGGTGGGCGGAAAGTGAGGAATAATGAAATAGGATAACACAGATGCCAAGTTAAGCTAAGTACGTATATGTTGATCTGATGTTATCCATTTCATTATTCCTCATGACTGGGTTAGAATCCCCAGCTACAAAAGTATCCTGGGTGGCCCTATGGAAGGATGTACCTGAGCACCATGGAACTAAAAGATGCTCTGTTTCTGGATACAATAATCACATTGTAATGTGAAACGAAGGTGTGAGGAGTGGACCAAGTGGCCACAGCATAAATGTCATCTATGAACACCTTCGCAGAGAAGGCTAATGAGGCAACAACCGACCTAAGAGAGTGAGCGTTAGGTGGACAAGGTAACTCCAAGTTCCCGAGAGAATAAACAGTGGAAATACAGTTTGAAATCCATTTAGAAATTGTAACCTTAGACACTGCCTGACTGCGTCTGTTCAAGGAGAAGTCAACAAATAACTGATCAGATTTCCTGAAAGGTTTATTCCTGTGCAAGTAAAACCTTAAGTGTCTATGTACATTCAGAGTATGGAGAAGATATTCGCCTTTGTTAGAATGATCTGGAAAAAAAGACAGGTAACTGAACAGACTGGCTGATATTTTTTTCGGCAGCTACCTTGGGCATAAAGGAAGGATTAGTTCTCAAGACCACCCTGTCCTTTTGAAAAATGATACATGGCGACTTGTAAGACAAAGCCTGTAATTCCAAGACCCTCTTAGCCGAAGTTATGGCTACAAGAAAGGCTATTTTCCAGGACAAGAATTTAATATCACAGGAATGAGCCTGCTCAAATGAACTTTGAGTGAGAGACAACAACATCACAGTCAAAGCCCAAGAGGAAGAAGGATTTTTGACAGGGGGCCTGAGAAGAAAACTGTATTTCCACCTTTCTTGAAGGCCTTACATAGTCTGGAAGAAAACGTAGGCTCCCTATTAACATGAAAATTAGAAAAGGATAGGTGGATATGCATAAAAGAGACCTGGAGGCCAGCTGTGGACTACAGTGTCCCTCGGGAGCTGCCCTTCTTTGGGAATCAGGGCAAAGTACTTGCTGCATCTGTTGTTCATTGGAGATGCAAGGAGGTTGCAGCAAGGTTGGCCCCATTGGCCAAATATCTGAGAAGCCAATGATGATGATTTCAGGGACCACTCGTGCGGGCTCAAGATGGACCTGCTGAGTCTGTCTGCCAACACGTTCGACTCCCCAAGTATGTGCATTGCAAGAAGAAAGCAACTGGAAGAAATATCCAATTCCCATACTCTCATGGCTTCTCTGCAGAGAGGATAAAAACATGTTTCCCCTGCTTGTTGATGTACCAGACCACTGACATGTTTTCTGTATGAACTGCAATCATCCCCAAAGGAAGGTGATCCTGAAAGGCTTGCAACGTCAGGTCGACTGCTCTCATCTCTATGACACTTACGTGTAACTTGGTCTCTGTAGGGGACCACATGCCTTGACCTTTCTGCCCTGAAAATGCACCACCCCCACCATAGCAGGGAAGCATCCGTGGTCACTCTGGCCATAACTCTCAACTGTACAAATTTTCGCAGAATGCCAAGATTTCTACCTCATATTTTGGTCTTTTCCTCATAAAAGTTGTGTTGACAAATCACCGGTATGCTCTACAGATTAAAGTCATTAAATAATGATATGTATTTGAGTTTCAGACTTCACATCCTTCCGACAATGCATGTTAACACAAACCCTGTTAATTCTAGCAACTTTCTAAGTTTATAAAAGTGATATATAAAATGTGTCCCTATTTTTGGGCCTTTATCCCCCCATTATGCCAGGCTTTGTCAAGACTTTTTATGCTAAGAGATTGAGAGGTATGACTGTGGCTGTGGGAGGGGGAAGAGAAAAGAGTCTGCCTCAGAAGAGGTCCTCTGAAAGAAGCCACCACTGAAGATGTTACCTGCAAATGGGTGTCAGCTGGATTGACACAGACATCGGATGATAAAGAAAGGACCACTGGATTGCTAGCATCCACTGAAGTACTCGCATGTAATACCTCACCAGCAGTACAAGGAGGACAGCCACCCACATGGATCCCAGAGCCTTGAGAATGAAATGTACCTGCAATGACGGGACCTCTAGAATGGCCCTGACCTGCTGCCTGATCAAGTCCTCTCTTTGAGAGGGCAAAGCTGCAATTTCTGTCACTGTGTTGAGCTGGGTCCCTATGAATTCTAGACTTTGCACAGTAGTCAGTTTTGACTTGGCTACATTGACCATAATGCCCAACTTGCCAAAGGTCTGCAAAAGGTAATGAATCGCCAATGTCAGTCAATGCCTTGTGGGTGCCATGAGGAGCCAATCATCCAGGTATGGAAAGACTTGGAATTCCTGCAGTCTCAGGTGAGCTGCTACTACTGCCATTTGGTAAACACCAGGGAGCTGTGAGAAGTCCAAAGGGCAGGGCTCTGAATTGAAAATGACTGGCTCCCAGATGGAAGTGCAGATGCCTCCCAGAGCATCTGTCTATCTTGATGTAATAGTAGGCATCCTGAAGGTCTATGGAGCATATCTGCTCAATCATCCGCAACAGCAGCAGGATGCACTGAACAGTGACCATCTAGAACTCTGACTTCTTGACAAACAGATTCAGCTTTCTAAAGTCCAAAATTGGACGCAGGTCCCCAGTCTTTTTGGCACCAAAAAGAAGCAAGAATAAGTTCTGGACCCTCTTTGTCCTGATGTGACCTCCTAGATGGCTCTTTTTTCTAGAAGTTTTAGAACGTCTGTCTGGGCCAGTTCTCTCTGACTGGATGGCGTGTCAGGGAGAACTCTTTGGGACTTGGAGGAGGTTGGGAAAAGGGAATGCAATAACACTGACATGATATTGAGGACCCACTGACCGCTTGTTATGGCTGTCCAGACGTTTGGGTGCAACGAGAAAGTACAGTTGTATACACTTACCATAAATGTAGATGTTCGAGTGTATTCACTGTTGCAGTCCTCACATATGGGTTATCCGGCTCCTGGGTAGCTCTCAGTCAGCCCGAATACCAGTCCTTGGTATATGACGTTGGCTGCCACTGGTTGTAAAACTGATGTCAAAATGTTAGGTACAAAGGGAGGCAGCTGACGCCATTTCCTCAGTTTTTCTTGCCTTAACTGTCAGGAGCCCCCAAAATAAGGCAAAGCCAGGAAGGAAACACCCTGGACACATGTCATACAAAAAATAAAAATATATAGTCTGTGCCTTAGGAAAAAAGAGAGATTAGAGGGTAGGAAACCAGGATTGCAACAGTGAATACACTTGAACATCTACATTTATGGTAAGTGTACACAACTGTACTATGTTCTTCATGTTTCACTGTTGCAGTCCTAACATATAGGTTGATTCCCAAAGCCCAGGAAAAAGACAAAGGGGGGAGGAAGGATCGCAGATTAAGGGTTGGTAAGAAGGCCCTGCAAAACTGCAGAGGCAAAACCAGCTCTGGATTTAGAAAACAAAGTTAAGACTGTAATGCTTTGTGAAAGTATGGACAGAAGACCAAGTAGCTGCTTCTAGAATGTCCTTAGTAGGCACACCTCTCAGAAAAGCTGCAGAGGTAGAGGCTGCTCTAGTAGAATGGGTCCTAATACCCTGAGGGGGGAACATTCCCATTCTGCAGGTAACAAAAGTGAATACAGTGAGCAATCCATTTGGAGATGGTTTGTTTTAAAATAGCTTTACACTGAGCCCCAGGAGCAAAACTAACCAACAACTGTTCAGATTTTCGAAAGGATTTAGTCCTGTCTAAGTAAAATCTCAGCTGTCTATGCACATCAAGAGAGTGCAGAATCCTTTCCCCTTTATTCTGGGGATTGTTGAAAAAAGTAGGCAGGTAAATAGACTGGTTAAGGGTTAAACTGGAAAATACCTTAGGCATAAAGGAGGGATTAGTTCTCAGAGAAACTCGATCTGAATGAAAAGTAATGAAAGGTTCTACTGCCATTAAGGCTTGCAGCTCCGAAACCCTTTTGGCTGAAGTAATAGCCAAAAGAAAAGCAGTCTTCCAGGAGAGAAACTTCAAATCTGCAGAGGCAGTTGGTACAAAGGAAGGTAGAGTAAATTTTTCCAGGACAAAATTAAGATCCCAAGAAGGAGTAGGAGTTCTTCTGGGAGGCTAAGATTGCTAGCTCCCCTCAGGAACTGCTTAATCAAGGTGTGAGAAAAAATGGGTTGCTCAAAAGAACAATGAACAGAAACTGCTGAAGCGTGAATTTTGATTGAAGAAAAAAAGTCCACCATAAAGCAATCCTGCTAGATAATCAAGAATGAGGGAAAGAGAAGGATGAGAAGTGTCTTCTCCTTTAGCCTGCATCCAAGAGCAAAATCTATTCCATTTATCTGCACAGGATTTTCTGGTGCTAGGCCTCCTGGCCTCATGAAGAACTTCAACCACCTGTTGGGAAAGATTTAAAGTATTAGCCAGGCAGTTAAATGCAGAGTTTGAAGATGAGGATGAAGGAACTTTCCCCATTCCTGAACCAGCAGATCTGGTACCAGTGGAAGATGCCAAGTTTGAGCCTGGGAAAGACTGTGAAGAAGGGGATACCAATGCTGCCTGGGCCAATCTGGAGCTATCAGAATAGCCTTTGTTTTTTTGTCCCTTATCTTTAGCAGCACTCTGGGAAGAAGAGGCAGAGGAGGGAATGCATAAACTGAGAGATGTGTCCATGGGAAGGACAACGTGTCCACCCTCCAAGCTTTGTTGTGAAACTCACTGATGCAGAAGTTTGGAAGGAGATGATTGGTGTGAGAGGAGAAAAGATCCACTTGTGGGGTGCCCCAGTGCTAAGTAATGCAATGGAAAATCACCTTGTTCAGTTGCCACTCGAGAGGATCCAGAACATGTCTGCTCAAATGATCCGCCAAGGAGTTTAGCCTCCCTGGAAGATACTGGGCTATTAGATGAAAGCCCACGGATGCTGCTATGAATCACAGTCTCATGCTTTGTCTGCACAAGGGGCAAGAGTGAGTGCCCCCTGCTTGGTGATGTATCACATGACTGTGGTATTGTCTGTCCTGATCAGCAGAGTCCCAGGGAAGAGAAGGTCCTTGAAAGCCAGCAGGGCCTGCTGCACTGCCATCAATTCTTTTAAGTTTATGTGCAGATGAATCTGCAGGTTGCTCCAAGTCCCCTGTATGCCCCTGCCTTCCAGATGAGCCCCCCATGCAACATCTGAGGTGTCTGTGGTGAGAGTCTGGCTGGCAGGTGGTGGGCTGAAAGGCAGACCTTTGTTCTGAGAACAGGATTTTGCCTACCAGAGGAACTCCATTTGTAGACAGGGAATTAGGGGAAGAATCAAGTCTAAGTCCTGTGTGTGTTGACACCAAAGATTCTTGAGGTACCACTGTAGTTTTCTCATATGCAGCCTTGCATATGGGATCATCAAAATACATGAAGCCATGACAGCGCTTGCAGGAATTGCCTTGCAGAGAGCTGGGTCATGCTTGCCAAATTCATGAAGTAAGCCGAAAGATCTTCTTGCTTCTGTTGAGGGAGGAATACCATCTGGGTGGCTGTATTCAGACTCACTCCCAGGAAAACAATCTCCCTTGCAAGAACCAACTTTGACTTCTTTTCATTGACAGTGTAACTAAAAGAGGTGAAAATGTTCTTCACAAAGTCCAAATCCTTTTCTAGTTGTTCTGGGAAGTATGCTTGAATGAGACAGTCATCCAGGTAAGGATAAATTTGAATGTTTCTCTGCCTGCAAAAAGCAATGGCTGGAGTCAGGCACTTCGTAAAAACTCTGGGAGCAGTAGATAAGCCAAAGGGCAGTGAAGAGAATTTAAAGTGTTGCTCCCCAGCCCTGAAGTGATGGAACTGCCTGCAACTTTCCCTTATTGGGATGTGCAGATAAGCCTCATTGAGATCCAGAGTTACCAGCCATGAATCCTTGCCCAGCATTGGTAGTAACTGTTGAAGGGTGAGCATCTTGAATTTGGGAATCACCACAAAAGTGTTTAGAATAGACAGATCCAGAACAGGGCACCAGGTGCCCCCTTTCCTGGGTACCAGAAAAAGTCTTGAATAAAAACCCTAGGCCTGCCTGATTTGTAGGAACTGGCTCTATAGCCCCTATAGTCAGTAGAGAAGAAATTTTAATTTCTACCTCTGCCCTGAGAGTTCTGGGTATGTCTGGGTACCCTTGAAGAATAGGCAAAGTATGAAAATAAAACTTGTAACCTTGGTTTACTATATTAAGCACGTATTTGTTGTCTGTGATGGTAAACCATACCTCTGTGAACCTGGCTAACCTTCCCCCCAAAGGAAACCCAGAGCCCACAGAGGTAGGCACAAGAAGGCCGGAGTCATTGAGAATGTTTACATTGGGAAGCTGGCTTAGAACTCCCCGATTTAGCAGAAGAAGAATGCCATTGTTTAGTCCTTTGAGGGGCAGAAGCCTGCCCTCAGTAAGATCTGAAACCCTTAGGCCTAGAGCGACCCTGTTTGCAGGATCAGGGAAAGACCAATTCTTGGAAGGAAAATGTCTACTAAACCGAGGAGGCTGAGCCTGAAGGAAATCCTTTACAGCTTGCATAGATTTTGCCTTATCCTCCAGCTTCTTCAGTACCTCCTCAGCCTTATTACCAAAAAGACTGTCTTTGTGCAAAGGAACATCCAGCAATTTAGATTTAACAGGTTCAGAAAGAGCTGACACCACACTATGTAGCTTGAGAAACCGAAAACAATGAAGCCTGTATTGTAACAGGTGAAAGCACTCAACTGTTATTAAAAGTGTTTTTTATTTAGTCTTGCTGGTTTGCACGAGTTTGCTTCATTGTTTTCGGTTTCTCAAGCTACATAGTGTGGTGTCAGCGTTCGCCTTTTTGCTTGTTTTATGGTGTACTTTTAACGCTTGGATGATCTTGTAGGTTCAGAAAGAGGCTGCTCCCTGAGCCAAGCATGCCTTCTAATAACGGAACCAGTGACTGCTGCTCTGCAGGAAGCCTCCAAAGTGTTAAAACCACAATGAAGAGAAAGCTTATTAATCAAAGTGGCAGAATTCAGTAAGTCTTGCAAATCCTTGTTCTCCGACATGGAAGGAATATCCCCCAGTTTAGCCTTAACAGCCTCCAAAGTATGTTGCTGATACTTAAGCATGTGGAAAAGACAATTCCCGGATCTAAAGGCAAGAGTTGCAGAAGTATAGACTTTTTTACCCCACTTGTCTATCGCCCTAGACTCCTTATCAGAAGGCACAGGGTTTTTAGCAATAGTAGCCTTAACACCCTTGGGGCCTTGAGAAATAATCTCAGGATCAGCAGTAGGGTTTATGAAAAGGAATTAATGAGAATCAGGAACCCTATAATACTTATCAGGTTTTCTGGGGGCCGGAGGAACAGAATTAGGAGTTAAAGAATTTTCCATAAAGACATCATCCACAACTTCCAAAACTGGAGGTATAGCCAGAGGCTTATGCTGTGGCAAATCCAAGAATTCCCTGATTCTTTTCTTAGACTGTGGAAAACCATGACATTACCATTTAAAGTGCTCCCTAAGAGTATTCAAAGTATCCCCAAAGGAAAAATCTTCTGGAGGGGAGGCAGAAGGGATAGAGTCCTCAGCATCAGAATCCTCAAAGCCAGAAAAAGGTTGAGAATTTCCTTCCTCACCAGCAGACATACTGGAAATCTCTGAATCTGAGACAGACAAAACATCAGGAGATAAATCCCTAGCCCTCTTGGAAGGGGGAGGGTGAGAGCCCCTAATCAGAGAAAGAAGATCACCAGCCATCTTTACCAACTGGGACTGAGGCACAGGATGGGAGGCCGACGCCTGCTTGTGAGTGGGTCTGCGGCTGGAAGGCTTACTAGCAATCCGGAGAGACTCGGGAGGCCTAGCAATTGCAGAAGTCTGAACTAAGGTAGTTGATCTGGTTCTGGTGTCATGTCGAAAAGAAGAAGTGTCAGAAGCTGGTGCCTGCATAGCGGCTCCAAACCCATCTGAGGCGGCAACAGGTGGAGGGTCGGAAAACGAAATAGCAGCCTGCGGCATGGAGGACTCCGTAAATGTCTTGGTAGAGGCCTGTGACTGAAAATCTGCGGACTACAGGGGCTACGAAAGTACCTTAATGACTACTGCTGTGCTGACGACCAATTTCACCAGTGCGTCGTCAGCGGATTTAACCCTAGGCCTGTCGCGGTCCTTGTCTTTGCATTTCCTAGGTATATCCGAAGTCGGGAGACCAGAAGACTCCATACCGACGAACTTAGGCCACACTCCGAAATGCTTATACAAAATCTTAGCTCTACGGCATATGGTAAGTGGGTTAAAGGAAGCACAGAGACCGCAGTAAGGGACATCGGGCTCAAGGCCCAAACAGGTTATATAATAGGATTGGAAATCACGGTGCGGAATCTGTTTTCCACAGGCAAGACAGTTATTAACTTTATCTGACATTTGTTAAAGCAAGAAAAGAGGATCCTTAATGGAGTACTTATCTGAAGGAGTCTTCAACTTGGTAGTTGGAAAGCAAAAAGAAGGTAAACGGCTGACCGGCACTAGTACGAATTGCATCTGTTTCGGGCTCCATGGCAAGAAAGACTGAGGAAATGGCGTTGGCTGCCTCCCTTTATACCTACCGTTCTGACATCAGTTTTACAACTGGCGACAGCCAATGTCATATACCAAGGGCTCTGGTATTCGGGCCAACTGAGGGCTACCAGGGAGTCGGATAATCCATAAGTGAAGACTGCAACAGTGAAACATGAAGAACGTCTGATCCCCGACAGTTGGACAAGCCTCAGGGCCACTGAAAGGGCTTCTTGGAGAGAGGTTCCCTGAGTCTCTGGTTCTGAGAACTCCCACTGCCTCTAGGGTGGCATCTACCATTGAATCCTTTTCCCCTACCTCTGGAAGAGGAATTCTCTGGAGCGTACTGAAAGGAAATCTGTGACTTTTGGAACCAAAGTTTCTTACATCCCCACTAGTTCTTGGAAAAAAGACCTTTGGGAGGTAGAAAACTTGATCCCTACCATTGACAGAGTCTTCCCTTACTGCTCACTGCAGGCCAAGGTCTCCTTGACTGATGGTCCAAAAAGCATAGAGCCATCAAAGGGGGCATTCATGAAAGATGCTTTGAAGGGTTCCCCCAACCGGCACAACTGCATCCACGCAGGACGCCTCAAGGCAATGCCTGAACTGGCCACTCGAGAGGCACCCTCAGTAGCATTAGAGATCAACCTCATCGAAGAAATGGCAACAGACAACACAATGGTGAGCTTAGGAGAGACCTTCTTGAAGTCCTCCACAGACATCAACTCTGAAACAGATTTGGTTACTTCAGTAACCAGGTCTCTCTGGAGGTGGGTAAAGTGCGTTGAATAATTAAGAGCTCTCAAAAAAAAACATGGCTGAGGTGTAGATACATTTCCTATGTCTGTCGAGCACCCAAGACTCCCTGTTTGGGGGATGGATGGTAGAGCTCTGTTCAGCAAGCTCCTTTTTGGTGGCTGCAGTGACCACAATGGGATCGACTGGAATGCCTTTGCTCCAATGCATGCTGTCTGAAGAAGAGCTCAAGAACCTGTCAGCCTTCTTGGGGACCGGCTCCATAGTGTCAGGTTCCTTCCATGCTCTGCGCACAATAAGGTTGATGAGCTTGTCCGCAGGGGAGAAACCCAGGAAGTAGATGGGCTCATCCCAAAAGCCTTCAGGAACACAGATTCCTCTGAAGACAGGGGTTGGGAAGACAACCCACCTTTATGTTTAACAGCTCCAGAATGACTCCAAAGGAGATCTCATCAGGCGGAGACCTGGAGGACCCATCCCCCTCATCAAAATCGGTCTCCTCTGTTAAGGACTCCATGGGTGAGTCTAAGTGCCTCCTCTTGCACTGTCTCTTCCATGGTACCTCCTCTATATGGGGCTCAGGGGTGACTCAGAAGAGAGGGGAACCCCCTGGTGTTTGGAAGCTGTCTGAAGGCTATCTCAGGAGGACTGACCCTGGACATGATGAATAGGTTCAGGACTCAGAACAGTACTGGGCTGGGACATACCCAGTAGAGGGGGAAGACGCTGCTCCAGACCTGGAGAAAATCCACTCTAGCACCCAAAAAGCCAAAGGATTTGAGGAAACTCCCTCCCCATCCCTGGTAACCGAAGCCACCTGGGACAAAGGAGCTGAGCTAACCCTGGGTCCCAGCCCTACAGACAGTACTGGCCCTAAGCTGTTAAGGTATGAGGCTCCCAAAGGAATGGACCAATCCAACACGCTTGTACCTGATCCCCTCAACAGAGACTCGGCACCAACCTCTCGAAGCCGAGAGATGCTTTCATCCAATGGCAACAGGATTGAGCTGGTCAGGGACCCTGATGGAGTCGGAAAAGCATGCATTCCCGGACCCACTGACACCTCCCTCGAGTGAACTGGGTCCTGGAGCTCTGAAACAGGGAGAATCCAAAGAGGAGAAGGCAACCTTAGGGCTGGGGATCTTGCCAAGCCCGAGTGGGCTGGAGATGCCAAGAGACCCATCTCTATTTGGGGCCTAACAAGGCTCATCGTCCTGTCCATATCCTTGGGCAAAATGCTCCTGGAATATCTAGAGGAGGCTGAAGAATGTGTGAATTTCACTGGGAAAGCAAGCCTGGACCCCAAAGCCACCCTATGATGCCCTGGCCCAAAGATCGGGTCTGATGTCTTGGAGCTGAATGCTTCTGATCCCTTGTGGACCCTGAAGGAGAGCCCTCAAAAAGTAATGCTGGATACTATGAACATGTCAGATCTGACATCTGCTGAACTGTCTTCCTCGGATCCAAGGAAATGGACAGATTTGAGGGAGACCAAACTGCAGTAGGATCCGAGGGCCTCAGATCCGGACAGACCTCGGAACCTATGAATGGATCCTGAGGCACCAGATCCGAGATGGCCAAAGACAGTTTCAGATCCAGAGATCTCTGATCTGAATGCCTAGGGAGTTTTTGAGACACAGGAGAAGAAGCACCTGGGGAAACAGAAGGGGTTTTCCTCGGACTCCTTACGGCCAGTAGAAAATGGGTACCCAGAGACAAAGGGACCCCCTTGAACCATGCCCTTCAGCAACAGTTTGTTTCAGCAGTCTGCCAGCGCTGGAAGGTTGAATGCTGCACACACAGAGCAATCAGCCTCAAGGTGGTCAGCACCCAAACAATAAACACACTTCCTGTGGGCATCAGGATTTGGCATCTTCCATCTACAAGAAGAGCACCTCTTAAAACCCGTAGGTTTGTCTTTCTCAGACATACCTAGCAGTCTGACACACACACACACACACACACACACACACACACACACACACACACAAAACACTCAAACACAGCAAAAAACCTCTGCCAAGAAAACTGTAACAAAGTAAGAACAACTAACACAACCTCTAGGAATAAGCCTAAGCCTGACAGTTACAGAAATCAAAAAAGGTGCCAAGTGCCAACTAAGGAAATGAGGGGGTTTACCACAAATCCCTAATGCCAACAACAACTAGAAATGGAACGGGAGGATAATTAGAAGAAAAACTATTTAAACTTAATAAAGGAATAAGGCACTTATCTGAAAAAATTTTTAGTGAAAACCAATGAAATCAGTTCTGTGCCAGGAATCATGTCCGTGTGTAAACATAGCAAATGAGATCTGAGGGTTAGAGTGCAGAAGGGGATTATGGGAGAGGGAGGAGCTTGAGCCTTGAACTTACATCTGTGAAGTGTCAGACTGAATCTGACACTGAATCCAAGACCCAGTTGTGAGAAATAATGAAATGGATAACATCAGATTGGTAGATATGTAGTAGTAAGGGGCTACTGGCAAGGGAGGAGGTAATTATGCTGGCATGTATTTATATTCCACCAAAACTGTGATTATGGAATTTAAAATTTTGTGAGAAATAATCAACTTTCAGCAGGGAATATTATTTATAGGTGTGGACAAGAATTGATTTGCAAAGATGAGGCTGTATCAGGGTGCCTAGAAAGGAAAATATAGACGAAGTAAAAAAACTTTTTGTAACAGTTACTTTAGCCATCATCCTATGTTCCAAAAGAAAAGTATTATCAAGGGTCAGGCTATCAGGGTTGCCAGAATGACATCCCTGAAACAGGATGTAATTCAGGAATTTGTATATTTAAAGGATATGTTCCTTGAAAGATGCTACCCTGGTGAGCTTATTGACACAATTCTTACAGAAATATTGGATGAGTGGGGTAAAATATATATTCCACTGCTAGGAAGGGGATTAAACAAAACAAACAGTATTGGGACACCTATTGAGAATGAGAACAAAATTGACTTTCAACAGGCATGTGTTGTCCAATATAGTCCCCTGTATCACCAAGTTAAAGAAATACTTTACAAAAAATTGGAGTATTTTCAAAACCAACAATGAAGTTTTTCAGGTATTAGGTGAAAAGCCTATATTTTCAACTAAAATTGGACCTAACTTAAAGTCAGTTTTGGAAAACAGAACCAAAAATCAAGGTGAACATAGGAATTTAAACAGTAGTAGACCTTGTGGTAGATGCCTCTATTGTTCATACATTTTACAGGATAATTATATTTCCATTGACAATCATAACAAGAATATTGTGTATTTGAGAAGGGGCAACTGCTATTCGAGTAAGTTGGTATACATCACCAGGTGTAATACCTGTGCATCTTTTTATATTGGAAAAACAGAAAGGCTATTTAAAACCAGGATATACGAGTATTTATATGACATAAAAAATAAAAAGGAAATCAATGCCTTGTAACAAGCACAGTACACAATGTGCTGGTTTCTGTGGATTTAAATTTGCCATTAATGACCTTGTGCACGTCGAAGTTAGGTGGGGAGACTGGCAAAATGTTTTAAATAAAAAATAATTATTATGGCAATTAAGACTAGCTGCTAACTTCCCTCCGGGGTTAAATGACCATTTAACTATCCTACCAATACTGAGAGAAAAGGCAGGACAGGTTTAAATGTCCCACTATTCTACATTTTCCTACATAAAAACCTTCCCTATGCTTGTTTTAAAATGCATGTGCAATATTGAGTATTTTGTTTGAATTTATTTTTGTGATAGTTGTTGAATAGAAATGTATTAGTATCAGTATGATGTTTTAATAGTTTTTTAACAAGTATGTATTTAATATTTATGAATGAACTTGATATGTTCCAGTTAAATCATTGGGGAAGGATGAACCAATCATTGTCAAGTTTGTACTATTTAAACACATTTCTTATGACTTTTTTATTATTCTGATGAAGTCAACTGGCATTGACGAAAGCACTTAATAATTTTCTGCAGTAAACTACTTCTAAGGACTCACAACGCTAGTGCTCTTTTTTGGTTCAAAATATGGACGAAGGTAGATGTCTGAAGAAATTCATGAAAGTTTTTGACATAAAAAATGTGAATTCACTAGTAGGAATTTGGACAGAATTTACATATTATTCAACACGGTACAATAACTGGACTAGATTAAAAAGAAATTATCTTTTGCAGGGACATGTGCATTTAATTGAAAGTTTCGACAGACGTCCAATAACTTTCTGATCAAGCACCAATAAAAACCAAGATATAAATCAGGCTAATGAAGTAAACATGAGACATGAGACACTGGTGCTTCCCTGCCAGTCTATTAAGAGAAGAATTTAAGGAATGGGCAGTGGAAATTATTCGAGAGTTATTAGGGAAGATAGAAATTTCTTCAGAAGTTACAGCTTGTGAGTGGGATAAAATGAAGGTGGAGTTTGAAAATAGGAGAGAAATAAAAAATGAGATATGGTTAAGAAGTTAACTAGAATTATTTAAAAGAGCTGACAAAGGTTAAAGTATTGCAGAATAAGGAAAATCTCACAGAACAAGAAAAGGTGAAAATGCAGAGTGCTAAAAAAAAAATATGCGGATAATATCCATGAGTTTAGAAAGACTGCTGTTAAGCAACTGTTTTTCTATTAACTCCAGAGCACAAAAACTTTTAGCACAATGACTTGGGCAACAGAAAGCAGAAAGTGTCATCACCAAACTTAAGGAGCTTATTAACAAGAAAAATGACCAGACATCCTGTAGCAATATTAGAGATACTTCATAAATTTTTATGAAAATCTGTATAAACAGAGAAATGTGGCAATAAAAAGCACAAATGTACATATTTATGGAAGACTTAATTATGCCAAGGTTACAGGTAGATACGGCTCAACAAATAACACTTAACACAGGAAGAGATGAGATAAAAATGATGACATATAAAAGTCTGCGTGAAAGTCTCCTGGAATAGATGGTATTCCTGTGAAAGTATGTTACAGTACAGAGTTGATTATCTGAATGCTGATTATCAGAAACATCAATTATCAAAACCACCCTTCCAAAGTTTTAGAGTAGGAAAAATCATAAAGTCTGAATATGTAAACATTATACGTATTTGCTTGAGCACATTTTTTGAGCTTTGAGCTTGTGTGTGAAAAATATTCTTTACTGTCCATTGGGATTGCTGAATGGTTGAAAAGTGCATTCCTGCGTGCAGAATAAAACATTTTAGATGTTTTTTTTATCCGTTTCAATTATATGTTTGATTATCTGAACAATCTGATTACCTGAAATACCCTAGGTCCCAGAGTGATAAAGATATGGAAGATTTTGTTTAACAGTATTTTAAAAGGAGAGGAAGCACCAACATCTTGGAAGAAAGTTGTGGTGGCTGTATTACCTAAAAATGGTAAAGACTAATCAAAACAAACTTCATACAGACCCATTTCAATTTTAAACCAGGGTTATAAAGTGTTTATGTATATACTATCTAAAAGAAAGGCAAACGTGTTGCCACAATTGATGGATATGGATCAAAGCAGTTTTGTGGAGGGGAGGCAAACCTCTGACTAAATTAACACAACAATGATGACCCAGAGGGAAGCAAAATGTAATAAAATACTGCTGCTCTTAGTGGATATTGATGCAGAGAAAGCTTCTGTCAGAGTAAGCTTGGATTTTATGATTAGGGCAACAGAACCATTTGCATTCCCTGATACAATAATACGATTAGTTACAAGGATATATGAAGGATCAGCAGCAAGAATTAAAGTGGATGGGTCCCTCTGTAATAAATGATGTGTGAACAGAAGACCCACTGCAGGGGCGTGCTTTTTCTCCTTTGTTATTTGCTTTATACATGTAGCCACTGGCGAAGAAAATAAGAAACTTGGAAATTCAAGGATTGGTATGGTAATCAAGAAAAGCTGACTTTATTTGCAGATGATATTTGAACCTGATAAATCCAAAAAAAAGGACAGCTCTGTGTTGTGGAGCATTTTGATACAGTTTCAAGTCTTTTTGGGATATAAAATTAATGAAGATAAAAAAGCTGTAGCCATAAATTATGTACCCACATGCAAACTGGTTCTGCAATACCCATATTTATAGAGTTACAGTAAGATGAAGTAGTAGGAGTAAAAATTTAAAAAAGTCTTCTGTTATGGCAGCTACAAAAGATAAATCCAGATAAAAATCACTTTAGGTAGCAGACCTAGGAGATGCTTTCTCTAATGCCCTCCCTGAGCCTTTCAGTCTTTTTAGCTGTTTCTTGAGGAGAAGATACTTGTCTGTAGAATCATGTTGGTTGCCATCTCTTGGTGAGCCGTCTGTATGGTCATCAAGTCAGGTATGCTGAGTAGGATTCGAGCAGGTAGGTATCTTCAGAAGGTTTTTAAGTCTCAAATTATCTGTTTCCATATCACTGGTGGTCTACTTAAAGTGATTCCCTTGTGTGAAAAATATTCTTTACTGTCCATTGGGATTGCTGAATGGTTGAAAAGTGCATTCCTGCATGCAGAATAAAACATTTTAGATGTTTTTTTTATCCGTTTCAATTATATGTTTGATTATCTGAACAATCTGATTACCTGAAATACCCTAGGTCCCAGAGCGATAAAGATATGCAAGATTTTGCTTAACAGTATTTTAAAAGGAGAGGAAGCACCAACATCTTGGAAGAACGTTGTGGTGGCTGTATTACCTAAAAATGGTAAAGACTAATCAAAACAAACTTCATACAGACCCATTTCAATTTTAAACCAGGGTTATAAAGTATTTATGTATATACTAGCTAAAAGAAAGGCAAACGTGTTGCCACAATTGATGGATATGGATCAAAGCAGTTTTGTGGAGGGGAGGCAAACCTCTGACTAAATTAACACAACAATGATGACCCAGAGGGAAGCAAAATGTAATAAAATACTGCTGCTCTTAGTGGATATTGATGCAGAGAAAGCTTCTGTCAGAGTAAGCTTGGATTTTATGATTAGGGCAACAGAACCATTTGCATTCCCTGATACAATAATACGATTAGTTACAAGGATATATGAAGGATCAGCAGCAAGAATTAAAGTGGATGGGTTCCTCTGTAATAAATGATGTGTGAACAGAAGACCCACTGCAGGGGTGTGCTTTTTCTCCTTTGTTATTTGCTTTATACATGTAGCCACTGGCGAAGAAAATAAGAAACTTGGAAATTCAAGGATTGGTATGGTAATCAAGAAAAGCTGACTTTATTTGCAGATGATATTTGAACCTGATAAATCCAAAAAAGGACAGCTCTGTGTTGTGGAGCATTTTGATACAGTTTCAAGTCTTTTTGGGATATAAAATTAATGAAGATAAAAAAGCTGTAGCCATAAATTATGTACCCACATGCAAACTGGTTCTGCAATACCCATATTTATAGAGACACAGTAAGATGAAGTAATAGGAGTAAAAATTTTAAAAAGTCTTCTGTTACGGCAGCTATAAAAGATAAATCCAGATAAAAATCACTTTAGGTAGCAGACCTAGGAGATGCTTTCTCTAATGCCCTCCCTGAGCCTTTCAGTCTTTTTAGCTGTTTTTTGAGGAGAAGATACTTGTTTGTAGAATCATGTTGGTTGCCATCTCTTGGTGAGCCATCTGTATGGTCATCAAGTCAGGTATGCTGAGTAGGATTCGAGCAGGTAGGTATCTTCAGAAGGTTTTTAAGTCTCAAATTATCTGTTTCCATATCACTGGTGGTCTACTTAAAGTGATTCCCTTGAGTGGATAACTCCTAGGGGGCCAAGGACAAACAGAAAACAGAGGTAATCCAGAAAGCTCAAGTCAGGTCTGGTATCCCACTTGTGACTCAGAGGGTGACAGGACTAACAAGAAGAGAGTACAAAGGGTTAGTTGAGATATAATCACTTTAGCTAGCAGATGCAGAAGACTCTCTCTCTGATGCCCTCCCTGTGAGAGGAATACAGACATCTTGTTGAAGTTTCAAACAGTATATTTAGTTAAGTAGCTACATGGACAAGTGTTCTTGCTCTAATACATTCCATTCAACAGGTTAGATATTTGAAGGCAATTACAGACAACGGTGGGAGGGTCCAGGAGTGCTGAATGGATGAAAATCTAGGAGATATAAAAACAAGGAACTAATCTCAACGTTTAGAAGTTAGTCCCTGATTTGAATATTTCTGAAAGACCTGTGAGAGTTTACCAGCTCAGCAGTCTGTGGAAACTCATTCTTAGTTAAAAGATTTTTATTTTTAACAAAAATGACAACATACCATGAGCTACCACTATAGTTAAGAAAGCACTATTGCCTGAGCTTTATCAGGTCCATCTAGCAGACTGGTTTACAGCTTGATCACTGAAAAAGCCTGCTTCTACAAGGCTATCATCAGATTTTATTAGCCTGTTTTGTATCACATGTAATATGAAAAGTTGCGTCTGCCTTTGTGGGGCTCGTATTTCTTGAAGCAAATTATAAATGCTTATAAACACTTTATTACAGAACGTTCTCCAGTCTGACTTGTCCTTAGTGTCTGTATCACATGTAATATGAGAAGCTGTGCCCACTTTTATGAGGCTCATATCTCCTGAAATACATTATGAAAGATAAATCTTCTCTTGTTTGTCAAAAAGGATTACAGTGCTTGCTTATAAGAGACTCATATATACTATTAATGTGACCAGTCCCTATTCTTACCAGAAGCAAATAATTAGAGAGAGAGAAAGGTAAGAGAGTAGGATGAGGCCAATAATCTGTTTGGACACCACACTACAGCCTGCTTTCCCTATCAAGGATTGATATCAGAGTATAGGCAATGAGAAAGGAACTGGGTAATCTTAAGTGAAAGACCTGGTCTGATAGAGTTTTTAGATGAACCTAAAAAATGCAGCTGTTAAAAAAGGATAATTAGTATGGCACATACAATATAGCCCAATAACTACAGGAATCAATCAGAAGAGGTTAAAAAAGCTAGGGGAAAAATATCCATAATATATTGGAAAGGACAAAACCTTAAGAATATATTTCAAACAAAAACAAAAAGAAAAATTCAGGGAATGATGAAAAAATGTGGCTCCTGTTCTCATTGCAAATATATTTTGGAAGGGAGCGAGATGCATGTTAACAATACTTGGATTCGGATAGTAGGTTAATATTAGTAGGTAAATATTACTGTGATATAGAAAGAGTAGATTATTGTGCAATCTGTACTCAGTGCCCAGTCTTATATATAGGGAAGACAGACAGAAAATTTAAGAATCGTTATTTAAGGGATATAAAAATGGGAAAAAGACACTAATTCTTTAGCTAAACACTGTGCTGAATTTGTTACCCATTCCTTTAAGTTTTTTGTTGTAGAAGCTTTAGACATCTCTGAAAGAAAAGGGGGGCTTGGAAACTCCTGCTAGAAAAACATGAATTGATTTGGTAGTTGCAGCTAAATGCAACATCCTTGCCTGGATTAAATGAACAACTATCTATATCTTGCATATTACAATTAAAAGCTCTAGAAAGATAGTTATTTCCATTGCGTACACCTTACTAAAAAGTTTTTAATATTTTAAAATATTTTATTTATATCTGAAAAGATTTTCTCTTTGCTTCGACCTCATAAAAACTGTATCTTTGTTACTGTTTGGTAGTTTTTTATTATACTATATTATTGTTGGAATTTTTCAACACACATCTAAGTTTTTGAAATTTGAATTTATTTATCTTAAATGAATTCAATTATATATATATATTGTGTGGGTTATATGTATTTTACAGGTGTCAAAATATACAACAAACACCTGGTCACATTAGATATCACATTATATGAAATGGAGTTTTTTTGGAAGCTAAGCAGGGTTGGCTTTGGTTAATACTTGGATGGGAGATCACCTGGGAAAACCAAGTGCTGGGGGGTGGGACTGGGAGAACTGATGTCCTCACAGAATGTGGTCATGTGATTGTTCTTTGCTATAAAACTTCCTGTGAAGTATGTAATAGTATCTGATGAAATTTCAAATTATTGAGACGAAAGTGCTGACTGAATTAAATAAATAAATATATATATATATATATATATATATATATATATAAAATGACTTTTTTGCTCATTAAAGTGTGTTCACAGGTTCATAGGTTAGTACTAAGCTAACTGCCCTTGCGAGCTATTTTTTAAGCTTAGCCAATTATCCCTTGTGAGACTCAAGCCCTACACCTTGTATTTGTAAGGCAAACACCTTAACTATTAGGCCACCCTCCCAATCCTTTTTTAATCTTCACTTGTGAATGGGCCTTTGAAGCTTTGGAAGCTGGCCATCTGTTATATCCTTGGCAGGTTATAACCCATATAGCTAAGGCTACTGCAGCAATGATCAGTATGTTGAACACCCGCTGTTACATGCATACATATCTTTCAGACATGGGCATTAATGTCCTTCTAGCCTGCAAATATACCAAAAATAGAAGTTATGTCCTTACCATAACGTTCCATGTGGAGTGTTCATCTCGCCTTTGTTCTTACACATGGGTTCGGAGCCGATCCTCGGCTCGCGTCGCCTCTTGTAAGCTCTGCATCGAGAAGAAGCTCGAGACAATCTAATACCCACAATCCCCCTCTGCCTTTACCTCAGATCTAGTTTGCAAGCAAACCAATCTCCAGAGAGAGCACCTTCATGCTTACATTACATATGTCCAGAAATAAGAATTTATACATATCTATATATATATATATAGTAAGACAAATAGACATATATATATAATATATATATATATGTCAACTATGTACACAATATTTGTAGAAGCAGCAGCAGGATGATCCTGGCCAGGCATCAAAGAACGTTCTTCTTAGGGCGGAGGGTGGAATGTAAGAACAAAGGCGAGAACAACACTCCACATGGAATGTTATGGTAAGGACATAACTTCTATATGTGATAGTGTTCAATCTCGCCGTTTGTTCTTACACATGGGTAGCGTCCCTAGCTCCTTGTTCCTGAGGAACTCACGGAAGGACGTTCTTGAGCACAGTGGAACCAAAGGTTGCCCTGTCCCTAGAAGCCTTGTCTACCTTATAATGAGAAATGAATGTATGTGGCTTAGACCAAGTAGCAGCCGCACAAATAGTCCAGTGGTAGGCGGGCTGCATGAGCCAAAGATGTAGACACTGACCTTGTGGAATGTCCTTTGGGTTTGTGCAAAAGAGTTTGATTTGAAGAATCTAGACATAGATTATACAATCTGTTAACCACTTAGAAAGAGTTCTTTGGTAACTGCTAGTCCTTTCCTGCTATCAGCAAAAGCCACAAAGAGTTGATCAGTTTTTCTGTGATCTTTTGTTCTATCCAAGTAAAATCTTAGTTGTCTGTGAACATCTAATTTATGCAACATGTACTCCATTTTGTTGGAGTGATTTTGAAGAAAGTGGGTAATTCAATGGACTGATTAATATTGTTAATAGAACACACTTTAGGGAGGAAAGATGAATTGGTTCAAGAGAAACTCTGTCAGAGTGAAAGATCAAATAAGGGTGCTTGATGGAGAGAGCCTGAAGTTCAGACACTCGCCTAGCGGAAGTAATGGCTACCAAAAATAGAGTCTTCCAGGACAAAAATTTTAATGGGCAAGAAGAGGCAGGTTCAAAGGGGGCAACATTAATTTAGATAACAACAAGTTTAGACTCCAAGGTGACGTAGGAGATCTGACTGGTGGTCTAATATGAAAACCCTTTTAGAAAGGCTTTACAAAGTCTGTGAGCCATAACAGGAGCTCCACATTCTTCCACATGGAAATTTGAAATGGCTGCCAATTGAACTCTTTAGTGTAGCAGGAGAAGCACCCTGATGGAATAAGTCCGTTAAAAAACTCTAATATTTTATTCAAGGAGCTGTAAAGCATCCACTTGGTGTGTATTTGCCCAGAATACAAATCGCTTCCATTTACTAGAATATGTTTTAGTAGTGGAAGCTTTATGAGAAGCCACCAATATATCCTGAACTGCTGGCGACAAAAGATCAGACCTGGCTAAGTTAGAATTGGAGCAGCCAAGCTGCTAGATGGAGGGACAGGAGCTGGATGGGGAGCCCCTGACGAGTGAGTCAATAGATCTGGCTCTGGGTCCAGAATCCAGGGTCCCCGAATGCAGTGAGTCTTCAGGAAGGGAAACCAAATTTGACGAGGCCAGAATGGGGCAATGAGGATTATTGTCCTGTGTAGGTTTCTGGCTTTCTGGAGAAACTTTGGTATCAGAGGAAATGGAGGAAATGCGTACAGGAGTCCCGGGGCCAATCGTGAACCAGAGCGTCCCTGGGGACTTCCCTGGAGGGGTAATAGGGCAAAGTAGCTCCTGCATTTGGCGTTCATTGGAGACGCAAACAGGTCGCAGGAAGGCTGGCCCCACGCAGCGAAAAATCTTTTCGCTACTGACTGTTTTAGGGACCACCAGGCGGTAGCAGAATTGCTCTGCTCAGCCTGTCGGCTATGACGCTGGATGACCCCGGATGTGCGTTGCTATTAGAAAGCTGCACCCGCGGACTCTCCCCACTGCCAGATTCTCATGGCCTCTGCATAGCTGATAGGATTTGGTTCCCCTGCTTGTTTATGTACCAGACTACAGACATGTTGTCCATCTGAACTGCAATAGTTGCCAGAGGAAGAAGGGGAGCAAAGTGTTGCAACGCTAGAAACACTGCCCTCAACTCTAGAACATTGATGTGCAGATTGTACCCAAATTGGTCCATTCGCCTTGGACTGTCTGTCCCTGAAAGATGCCCCCACCCTATCAGGGAAGCGTCCGTGGTCACCGTAACTGTATGGGTAGCACAAACGGTCTCCCTGGAAAGGTTGCAAGTTTGAAGCCACCAGTTTAGATCTGTTTTGCATGTCTTCGTTATAAGAATCTCGTGTGTTAGAGGTAGTTGTTGAAACGACCATTGTGCAAACAGTAGCCATTGTAGGACTCTCATGTGCAGCCTTCCCAAGGGTATTGCAATAAGGGAGGCCGACATGAGTCCCAACACCTTCAGTACCAGTTTTGCAGGAGATTTCCTTGACAAGAGTAGAAGACGTATATGAGTCTGAAGTGATAGTATCCTTTCTGGGGGAAGTCTTAAAATTAACTGACGTGTGTTTAATTCTGCTCCTATGAACAAGATATTTTGTGATGGCTGCAGTAAGGATTTTCCGAAGTTTACGGAAATCCCTAGGTGAACACACAGTTGAAGAGTAAAGTCTCTGGCCTGTAATAGTTGACGCTGGGTGGTGGCAGAAAGGAGCCAGTCGTCCAGATACGGAAACACCTGGAATCCTTGGCGTCACAAGTGAGACGCTACCACTGCCATGCATTTGGTGAAGACCCTGGGGGCTGAGGTCAGACCAAAGGGCAGGGCTCGAAATTGAAAGTGACTGGCCCCAGCCGAAGCGCAAATGATCTCTGGATGCCCTGGCCATTTTGATGTGGTAGTATGCATCTTCTAGATCTATTGAGCACATCCAGTCGTCCTTCTGTAAGAATGGAAGGATCGATTGAAGCGTGACCATTCAGAACTTTTCTTTCCTGACGAAGGTATTGAGGTAGCTTAGCTCCAGAATGGGCCTCCAGTCCCCTGTTTTCTTTGGAACTAAAAAGAACCTTGAGTAAGTCCCGAATCCTTGCTGGTCCGCTGGGACTGGTTGGATGACTCTTTTTTTCTAGCAGCTTTGAAATTTCTATAGCTGCTGGCTCTCGCAGATGGGGCGGTACATCTGGGAGTCTTTTCTTTGGGATGGGATGAGATAGAAAGGGTATGTTGTAACCTCTGGTAACCACGCTTTTTACCCACTTGTCTGTAGTTATATTTTGCCAGGCCTGAGGGTATAAAGCTAAGCGACCCCCGACTGCCTCCAGAGCAGGACAGTCGGGCCTCCTCTCAGGAGTGCTGGAAAGGTTTACCAGGAGTGTCTCCCTGTCACCTTGATGTTGCGGACCCCTCTGCCGCCAGGGCGGCGTCTTCCACCTCTACCCCTCCTCTGCCTCTAGAGGGGCATCTCCCTGTGTGCCTGGGAAAGATCCTTGGGATTTTCAAACCACATTTTCCCACCACGTTGCCCTTTGGGAGTACGGTCTGGTTGGGGTGGAAAACGGACTCCGACAGCAGACAGAGTCTTTCCCTCCTGTTCACACCGGGTAAGGGTCTCCTTTACTTTGGGGCCAAAGAGAGTGGCACCGCCAAATGGGGCGTTTGTAAAGGAAGACTTGAAGGCTTCCGAAAGGAACATAAGCGCATCCAGGATTGTCGAAGAGCAATCGCTGAAGTTGCTGCCCTACTGGAACCATCGGCTGCGTAGGATATCAGCCTCATGGACGAGTTAACAATAGATGTAAGGGTATTAAGCTGCGCTGTCACTTTCTCTGAGACAGCTGCATCTGTAGTACCCTGGAGGGTATCTCCCAACTCTTTGACTAGATCCCTCTGTAGGCGTGTAAAATGGGTCAAATAGTTCAGGGATCGCATGGAAAAAGCCGCTGAACTAAAAATGCGCTTCGTATCTATCCATCATCCTAGAATCTTTATTAGGAGGATGGACAGATGAAGAAGACTCCGACATCTCCTTTTTCGTGGCTGCTGCCACCACCATAGCGTCCACTGGAACTCCTTTGTTAAGTAGGACTTGTCCTGAGGTGCCGTGATGTATTTATTGGGTTTCCTTGGGACTGGTTCCACTGTGTCAGGAGCCTCCCACGCCTTCGAGCAATTAGTTCCATTAGTTCGTCAAGGGCGGAGTGACCCAGGAGGAAGAAGGGCGAGCACCAAATGCCTTCAGCAAAACTGACTCATCCTCAGAAGGGGAAGGGACTGCCAGTCACCTCTCTGTTTCAGGATCTCCAATATGTCCGAAAAGAGACATCTTCTGAAGGTGACTTAGGGGACCCTTCTGACTCATCTAAGTCAGTATCAGATGTCAAGGATTCTTGTGGAGAATCCAAGTGTCTCCTCTTACACAATCTTTTCCTAGGGACTTCTTCGTGGGGAGCATCCGAAGAAGCCTCGAGGAAGAGGGGCACCCTCCAGGGGTGGCTGAGACACTGGCGCCCGACGCTTGGATGTGGCCGTGGGTGCAGAGGAGGATAACGGCCCTTTATGGGGAGGAGAGGTTGCTTCCACTGATGTGGTTGTCTGGGTAGACAACACCTTCCTCATCAGGTCGAACGCCCGGTCCCGCATCGAAGAATCTCCCGGTTCGAGGAAATGGGAAGAATCCCGACACAGGCACGAAGGCATCGACCCGAGGACGGAGCCGAATCGATCCGCGCCGAGGCCCCGAGGGGAGAGTCGGAACCGAAACGCCGGTTCGACTCTCGGCCCCGGAAACAAGGACAGACCGTCGGCTCCGAGACTCGTATCGGTCCGACGGAGTCGAGGTGAGAGGAACAGACCGAGAAAGGACGGTTCTGGACCGAGGGCTCCACAATCAGTAGATCAGCCTCTTCCGGCTCCAAAGACTGAACCGGTCTCGGAGGAGGAATGGATGGAGACACCGGAGGCCTTCAAGTTTCGACACCAACTGGGTGGAAACCGAAATAAGTTTGGACAGGGTCGTATGCTCCAATAACTTCTGCACCACGCGATCCACATCGATATCAGAAAGTTTGGAGGAAGAACGGGTCGAAGGAACCGAAGACGGAGCCGACCTCAATAAGGTCGAAGGAGGGAGCTCCATCACCGGTTCCAAGACTCGAGGCTCAGGAACCGATACCAGCTGAACACTCGGCCCCGAAGTCTGTGGAACCGTGATCTAACCTTTGTTGAAGAGCTCGAGCCGATGACTTGGGCTCCGACGCCTCGATTCCTTAGAGGACTTTGATGCCTGGTCAGAAGCATCCAGAGCCTCCTGAAAAGAAGGTTTCAATAAACCTCTGTCCATTAGTTTCCTGCGCATATCTGTCATGACCCTCCCACTAAAAGAGTGACAGATGGAACAGTCCTCTTGCAAGTGGAGAGGGCCAAGGCAGTAGACGCAGGAACTATGGTTGTCAGTCACTGACATTTTCTGGCCACACTGACAACGCTTAAAACCTGACTTTACCTTATCAGACATTATAGAAGTAAAAGACAAGTCCAGTAATGCAGTCAAATCCAAGAAAAATTTGTCAAATCCGAGAAAAAATTGTCAAATCCGGTATAAGAGTCAAATCCTATTAAATTTAAGAAGGGTTGTAGGCCCCGAAAAATTCTAACCGATAAAACAGTTTAACGGTACCGAGAATTTATCCAGTCAACAACACAATCACACAGTATATCAGAGAAATATCAAATAGTAATAAGAAATCCAATAAAATATAACAAATAAAGTTATATCTTAGCTTTAGACGCTCGAGCTAGCTCCCAACGATGCGAATGCAGCAGCGGCAAACTATATCTAAGGTAAAGGCAGAGGGGGATTGTGGGTATTAGATTGTCTTGAGCTTCTTCTCGATGCAGAGCTTGCAAGAGGCCGGCACGGAGCCGAGGATCGGCTCCGAACCCATGTGTAAGAACAAACGGCGAGATTGAACACTATCACATCAGTTGTTCCCATAATAAGTGAACAGGTTGTTCTTAAAAATATCTAAACTACTGCTTGATTTAATGCAGTTTGGTAGTCTGTTCCATGTATTACCTGCTCTCTCAGACAACCAATCAGTACACTTCTCATTCCAAAAGAATCTTCTACAAAGTTGTCTGATGATTCTCTACTACTTTTTGATAACCCCAAACATTTCCAAAGGTAGTTGTCTCTAAATGCCCTATATACCTGTATAAGATCTCCTATTAAACCTCTATCCGTGGCAATGTACAAGTTCAGATATTTTAGTCTTTCATAATAACTTAACATTTTCACATCCAAGGAGGCCACTGGTATACCTCAGCTGTACTCCTTCCAGCTTACTCATGCTTATTTTCTTATAAGGTTTCCATATTGTTATCCCATACTCAAGTTTGGGTCTAATGTAATTAACAAACAATGACTTCATTATTTCTGATTTCCTAGACTTTATAAATATTTTTATACAGCCCATACTTCTATAACTATCATTAAACAATTGGTTGATATGATTAGAAAAACTCAAAGCTGGAATACCCATATACCCAGGTCCTAAAATGAATCTACAGTTTAAATCACTGTGTGCTGTATTAAATATTCACCTTTCAATTTACGCCTCACAAATCTCATATATTTTGTTTTTGATTTATTTATCAACATATTATTCTTCTGTGCCCAAATGTTCGGTTTAGCCACGTTTTTTGCAAACATGCCCTGTCTGTAACATGAGGTCTATATTAGATACTCAAAGTTACTGAACTTCGAACACGATATGATCGACACCATATCGTCGAAATCCAGTAACATCGAATACCTAATAAAAACATGAAATAAAGTAAAAAAACAGAACTACTTGCTCTAAGCAGGGCCCCACTGCTCCCCCCCACACCCCCCGCTACTTAAATATTCCAACTCCGAGACCGCACTACACTGAAGTAAACAGAAATCTCCCCTTACTGAGATTTCCGTTTACCTCTTCGATGTTCTGCAGTTTCGCTGTTTACATGTCGGCAATGTCAGACTCGACATTGTGATAGTTCGAGAATCTGATATAGACCCCGTAACAAGCAATTGATTTACCCAATTTCAAGTCATATGCACACAGACTGTAGAACACCTGAGATGAAAAAGATAAGTCTGAAAGATGCACTCTAAAGTATGGGCCTAGGACAGAGCCCTGTGGGACACCCTAACTGCAGCCAAGAATTTCACCTGTCCAGTTGCTGTATGATACATGCTGTGCCTTATCTGTAAGACATGCAGCTATCTATGTTATCAAGAATACATCAATTTGTTGACTAGTGCTTTGTGTATGACCCTGTCAAATACTGAATTTAAATCTATATAAATTACATCACAGCACATTTTTTCATTTGCATCTGTTATTATACTGTTATAGAAAGAATAATTGTGTAAAATCTTACCATAACCATAGGTGTCCCTCTCTTCTATATGCTACAGTATTAATCAAATATAGGAGTTTGCCTCCGGCTAACTTGTACGTCCGGCCAGTATACAGAAGTCTACATGCTACTGCTAGGAACATGCGACACTGCACATCCTCTTGCGCACATCGGCCATAAAGGGGCAATGGGTATAAAGCAGACGTCAGCACACACCAAACTCAGAACTGAATGCTGCCAAGCACCAGCCTGAGCCTAGTTAAAAAATATCACCAGGAAAGACAGGCAAACATTGGGGGAAGGCGGGTGGTTAGAAATACTGCAGCATATAGAACAGAAGGACATCTATGGTTAAGGTAAGATTTTACATAACTATTCTATGTCCTTCTACTCATATCCTGCAGTATTTATCACACATGGAAGATTGCCAAAGCTCATGCTTGATAAAGCTGGGGAGGAGCAGAATCTTTTTCTACAAAGCCATGTAGAACAGCCTTAGCAAAAGTAGCTCTGAATTTGGAGATGACATCAAATTTATAATGTTTAGTGAAAGCATAAACACAGCCACCTCTAGGCGAGAACAAGTGTCCAAGCCTTTAAAGAAAGCCACATAACAGGATACTGCTCTAGTGGAGTACTGGAGAAGAAAGGCTCTTACTGTTGGCTGAGTAACAGAAAGAGATAACTTTAGAAATCTAAGAAGAAATGGTTTGCTTGGAAACTGGCTGACCCAAGACCGTTGGGTGGTAAGACACAAACAGGCATTCAGATATACGGATATGCCTGGTTTTATCCAGGTAGTACCTGAGTCGCGTGTGCACATCTAAAGAATACAGGATTCTCTCACTTTTAGATTGAGGGGAAGGAAAAAAGGTGGGAAGATTGATAGTCTGCTTAACAGACAACTCATTAACCACCTTAGGCATAAAGGAAGGGTTGGTACGCAAGGACACCCTGTCCCTGTGGAAAACTGTGAAGGGGGGATTACACATCAGAGCTTGCAGCTCAGAAATCCTTCTAGCAGATGTAATGGTGACCAGCAAAACTGATTTCCATGTACAATGCTGCAGGGAAGAGGAACTTGGTGGCTCAAAAGGTGCCAATATATGCTTCTCTAACATAAAATTGAGATTCCAAGGAGAAGGAGCTGGTTTCTTTGGTGGTCTAACATGAAGGACGCCTTTTAGGAAAAGTTTCACCTCTAACCTCAGTGCTAAAGGTGTTGACATAGGTAGACAAGCTGAGCTAGCTGAAAGGTGAACCTTCACTGAATATCAGGAGAGGCCACCTTTCATCAGTTCACACAAATATGACAAAACCAGCAGAACATCCAATTACAGAGGCTGTAAATCCTTCCTGCGACACAAGATGGAAAACCTTTTCCATTTGAAAACATAGGACTTTCTAGTAATTGGTTTTCTGGCCTCCTGCAGAACTTGAAGCATATCCTCTGAAAATAGGTGTCTAAAGGGAATCAGAATCCTATCACCCACAGAGCCAGGTTCAAAGTTGAGAGCTGTGGATGTATCAAGGTTCCCTTGTCCTGAGTAGATCTATCCTGTGGGGTAACTTGTGATGACTGCCCCTGGCTACATGCAGGAGAAGGGGGAACCAGTGCTGCCGTGGCCAAAAGGGAGTTACTAGCAAGACATTTGGTTGATCCTGCTGAATCTTTAGTAGGACCCTTTGGAGGAGAAGTAGGGAGGGGATGCATACAAAAACATCCCCTTCCAAGAAAATGATAAGAGCATCCAACTTCCATGCCAGGGGGTGCGGAACCCTGCCACAAAATTTTGGAAGTTGTCTGTTCATGGGGGAGGCAAAGAAATTTACCTGAGGTGTATCCCAATGATGGATCAGGTCCAAAAACACATCCCTGTGTAACATCCACTTATGAGACTGGGTCATGGACCTGCTTAATGTGTCTGCCAACACATTGTGAGCTGAGAGAAGGTAAACTGCCTGAAGGGAGATTTGGCTTTGAAGGGCTAACTCTCAAGTATATAGGGCTAGTCTGCACAGGAGGTAAGACTTAGTCCCCCCCCTGCTTGCTGACGTACCACAGAACAATGGTGCTGTCTGTGAACCACCTCAGCACCCTGGAATAAACTTGGGTTTGAAGATTTTCAAAGTAAAAATCAGGGCTCTCATTTCTTTTACTTTGATATGTTCCTTTGCCTGTGTGGGAGACCACACATCCCTGACCCTTCAGGACTGTAGAGTTGCACTCCAGCCTGTGTCTGAAGCATATGAATAACTCTAGGGAAGGGAGAGGTGGCTGTAGGGGTAGACCAGGATGTTTGGTTACCTGAAGTATCCACCAATCCATCTCCTTTTTTATGTATGGTAGTTGTGGAATCATGACATCCAGGGAGTGGGAGTGTTTCATCCAAAGAGTCTTTAGAAACCATTGAATTTTCCTCATGTGCAGTTTGGCCGAGGGAAGTATGGGGATAGTAGATGCCATGAACCCCAGGAGGCATAGGAAGTCCATGGCAGTCATAGATTGGAGGGGTAAGATGCCCTGGAAATAAGAGGTGAGCAACAGCACCTTTTCTGTGAGCAGGGAAGCTAGCATCTTGTTTGTTTGGATCCTGCAGCCCAGAAAAATATGGTTTTGTTTAGGGGTCAGAGAAGACTTCTGATAATTTATAGTGAAGCCTAGAATGTCTAGAAGGGAAATGGTGAAGAAAAGAGACTCCTGAAGTAGGTCTGGTGATTGGGCTTGGATAAGAAGATTGTCTAAATAAGGGAAGATCTGAATTCCCTGCAGTCTGCAGAATGCTATGATAGGAGCCAAGCATTCTGGGAAGACCCTTAGTGCTGTAGAGAGACAGAGAGAGAGAGACCAAATGACAAACCACAGAACTGAAAATGAGAGGAAGCTACAGAAAAACGTAGAAATTCCTGAACTGAGGATGAATGGGGATGTAAAGATAAGCATCTTTGATGTCCAATGACACCATGAAAGCTTGGGGAAGAATGAGAGGAAGAAGAGGGGGCAAAATCAGCATCTGAAAGGATGGGACTTTCAGAAAGGTGTTTAAGTGGGAAAGGTCCAGAATGGGTGTCCAGGGGCCATCCCTCTTTGAAACCAAAAACATCCTGGAGTAGAACCCTTTCCCTTGTTGAGCAAAGTGACCTTTTGAATACTTCACCTTAGGAAAGAGGGCCATTTGATTCTTTAGTGGTTGTGGGATGCAGGAAGGATATCCTCTCTGGATGACAGAGAGGACCCAAGAGTCCTAGATGATCCGATTCCAAGTCACAAGAGAGAGAAAGACGAAGGGACAGAGGAGTGGGTGGCCCTGGAGGTGGGTAGTCACAGGCTACCAGACTTAGACTGGGACTGAAAGGGATGTTTCTGAACTGGAGTGGATGAGGTAGATTTACAAAAAGCTTGTTAGGAGGAGGCATGAAAGATTTACTAATAAAGGCGGTCTTTGTTGGAACATGAGAAACCAGGATATGCTTTAGGTCCTGCAGCTCCTTACCTTTCTGCCGTAATGAATGAATAGTTCTGCAGCCAAGCTACCAAATAAGGTTTTGGTATCCAGAGGGGCATCCAAGAATTTGGCCTTAAAGTCATCAGGCAAGAGTTGTAATCTGAGCCAAGAATATCTCCTTAAAACTGATCCAGAGGCCACTGCCCTAGCAGAGGCATCTGGAGCATCATAACTGCACTTGATGGAATATCTCATAAACTGTGCAGAGGAGTTGAGAATGGCAGCCAGTTTTGCATTGGCAGGACAATCTGGAAGCTCAAAAAGGAGTTTCCCTACATCAGAGAGGAGACCCAGAACGTACTTGGCCATCTGAGTCTGACAACTAATTGCCCTGAAGGCCAGGGTAGCAGAGGTGTGTAGACCTTTTTCCCCAGTCTCTCCATAACCCTGCTCTCTTTATTAGAGGGGGTAAGGAATTAGAAGGCAATAACTTGAAGGCCTTGTCAGCTGAGATAGAAATGGTAGCTGGGTCTGGACACGGAGCTTTAAACAGGAACTTGGCATCCTCAGGTACCTTGTAGAACCTGTCTGGGCACTTGGGAGCAGGGGGATGAGAATCTGAGCACTTGGAAGCAGCAGTAAATGCATCCAGAAAGGCTGGCATAACTGAGGGAATAGCAGAGGGTGATGGAGAATCCATCTGCAAATGGTCATAATACCTCTTTTGAATATCTGAGACTTGGCAGCAGTCCCATTTGAAAAATTCTTTCATTTTTTGAATAGTTTCTCCAAAGAAAATATCCTCCCCAGGGGAATCTGTACCATTAGATTCCTCTTCTGAGGAGGCATACCCTAGGGATGAAACTATCTCGGTGGAATAGGCCAATGACTATTCTTCAGAAGACTCCTCCTCATCCGAAGAGGAGTCTACAGCTGTCCTCTTGAATGCAGTGGAGAGAGAAAAGGGCTGCAAAGGGACAGAGGATGGTGAAGACTGATGCAGGGCCATGAAGACATTGAAAAGTCATTGGGAGAAAGCCTGTCAGTTGGGGGGGGGGGGTTCTGGCTGAGCAGGAGCAATGTGCTTAGTCTTCTGTTTTTAATTTCTAGGAGTTTCAATGTGATGGAATGTAAAAGAGCCCGACGTCGGCCTACATTTGACTATGTCAGTAAGCACATCCTCATGCACAGTGATTTGAGTGATGCCCTGACGACCCTTGGAAATAAGCTGTGGGTTCCCCCTTTTTGCCCGAGTCGAATGCCTGCACTTTCCTCTTGGACATGCTGGTAGACTCCTTCAGGGCTTCCTATGTGATAACCGCCAAAGGGTCATCCACCATCTCTGGAACGAGCTCCGGGCCTACATCGGCCTCAGAAGGGACGCCCAAGAGAGAAGTTACAGCTGGTAGATCAGGCCAAGATTTCTTGGCCTTTTTGTTTGTGGCTCATCCGAAGGACTCCGCATCACCTCCATCTCCTGTGCCATGAGCTTAAGAGGCCAGTTCTATACGTACAACTTAAGCAAAGCTAGACAGCTCCTTAGAGTTTTGCGGACAATTTACAAATATCACAGGAGATGTGGTCATGGTCTGGGCCTAGACAGAACAAACAGAGGTCATGGGGATCTTTATGTGGAATCTGCCTTCCACACTGACACATGCCCTTCCTAGCTGACATGAAATCGCCCTCCAAATAAGCAGTAGCAAAAAGCAAGAAAATTAGAAATGAAAAAAATCCCAACAGTGTACTTATCTGAACCACAATTCAACACTAATCTGGTAAGTGAACATCTGGAGCAGGCAATCGGACAGGCAGCAGAAAAGTTCTGAGGTTAGTGCATGCTGACATCCACTTTATACCCGATGTCCCTTTATGTCCGATGTACGCAATAGGATGTGCAGCGTCACACATACCTAGCAGTAGTATGTAGACTTCTGTATACTGGCCAGACGTACAAGGTAGCCAGAGGCCAACTCCCATATGTCCTGAATACCTCAGCATATGAATAGAACAACATCAACACGTTACAGGTGATAATAGGTCTATAATTCAACATATGCATGCCAATGCATGGTTTCATAGGTTCATAGGAGGTTACTAGGCTAACGGCCCTACAGCCCTTACAAGCTTAGCCATGTTAATCCAGAGTTGCATCAGTTGCCCTTGGTTACATGGGTGCCAACCCCCCGAGGTGAATTTGCAGTCTCCCATACATTTGTTCAGGTTGTGCTTGAATAGGGTCAGTGAGGAGCTCTGCTTCACCTGAACTGGAAGTTTATTCCAGAGTGGGGGCAATCTCTGGGAGACATATCGGTCTCTCCAGCATGTTCTATTAATGTCATAGGCTTGGTTAAGATCCCTAGAGCGAATGACTCATGCCATTTGACTTGCAGATGTGCAGCATTTCCATCAGGGCAGGGTCAGAGACTATGCCAGGCACAAGTCGCCTCTCAGCAGCCTACATGATACAGAGTACAGTGACAGGGCTTTCAGTCTATCCATGGAAGTCATGGTTTGGAGGCCCTGTATTTTCTTAGTGAGAAATCTCTGTGGTCTCTTGAGCTACTGCAGTTGTCTGGTAAAATATATGCAGAAGGAAGCACTGTACTCTATTAACGATCTGATAAGGGTCGAGTACAGTGGAGTTATACCATCCTTAGATCTGGATGCGATGCCTTACTTATGAAATGCACAACATAGAAGGCTTTCCTTACTACTGTAGAAACTTGGTGGTCAAAGTTCAGATTGCTATCTACCTGTGTTCCCAGATCTCACACCACTGGGTTTGAACTTGGGGGGTTGGGGGGGGGTGCTGTCAATATTGTAATTAGCAGGGAATTCCACTTTGCCAAAGGGAACAATAATGGACTTTTTTGTGTTTAAGTTTAGAACAAGCCGATTTATAGCATTTATAAGTGTTTACTGTATCTGTTTCTGCTTGTTTTCTGAAAAAAAAAAAAACAAAAAAATATCTCTTGTTTTCCGCCTTACTAAGCTAGAATAGTCCAGTTTCAGAGCTTGCTGATCCCTGGGCTTTGTTTGCAGTTCCTGTTACTGAATCTTTACCTAATTTGGAACAGAGGATGTTCCCTTGCTTACCAGTGGGAGTGGGAAGCATTGAGCTGCCTGTTGGTCCAGTTTTGTGAGGTTTCAGCCAGTAACTTGTAGTTTATTGGTCGTTTTGGGCCAGTTCCTAGCTTCTTTCAGCCCCCTGATATAAAAAACGCTAAACGCGCATTTTTTGGCTTGTACCTACTCAGCACAGATCCTCGTGGTGGCCAGCAGAGTAATCCAAGCTTCAGAGAGCTAAAAAAGCGACTTTACCTGATTTAAGTATAATTTTGTGGCTTTCCACTTCTATTTATCTAGCAACTGTATTTCGCCTGCTTGCTGATACATTGTTACTGTTTTTCTGCATTTATTCTGTTTTTGCACTTGTTTCTCAATTTGTTACTTTTAAAATCTGCAACTGTTGCAAATTGTTTGTGTAGGCTGTGATAGCCGATTTATAGCATTTATAAGTGTTTACTGTATCTGTTTCTGCTTGTTTTCTGAAAAAACAAAAACAAAAAATCTCTTGTTTTCACGCCTTACTAAGCTAGAATAGTCCAGTTTCAGAGCTTGCTGATCCCTGGGCTTTGTTTGCAGTTCCTGTTACTGAATCTTTACCTAATTTGGAACAGAGGAGGTTCCCTTGCTTACCAGTGGGAGTGGGAAGCATTGAGCTGCCTGTTGGTCCAGTTTTGTGAGGTTTCAGCCAGTAACTTGTAGTTTATTGGTCGTTTTGGGCCAGTTCCTAGCTTCTTTCAGCCCCTGATATAAAACGCTAAACGCTTGCTTGATTTAGCTGAAGTTCTGTGAGCTGCTACTGTTGCACACTAGGGCAGCCGGTTAAGCAGATTTAAACTATTAGGGCTACCTAAATTACACTCTTCAAATTTTCCCTTAAAACTACCTTCCTCGAACTATACTACTGATCTAATCAGCGTATCCTATAACTAAAGATCATCTCTACTTGACTCCAAGTAGACTATTCTCTATCTGTTAAACCTAGCACTTGCTCCTACAGTACTTATTACCTTGATACAGCACTCTTGTCATAGATAGTACCCCAAAAAGGCAACCCCCCATTTCTCGTCACCCACATCCCCGGAATCTTTTTAAAGTTTTTGTCTATCCTTCTAGCATGTCGAGGGATCAGTTGCTAGTGTCCTCTCCTGCTCAGCTGGTGAACCTGGGAATATTGAGGCAATGTTACAATTGCCTCATGTACACAGACAACCCTCTCCTCCTCCCACAAAACACAAATACATGCGAGAGATGCAACTATACGGCCAAACTGGAGGCTGAGCTCTCTCAACATAGGACTGGCAAGACCAGTCAGGAGGAGAAGATTACCACACACACTATAGACCCAGTCTCACATAGTACCATTACAACCTCAAATCATACACATAAACACACAAAGACATACTCGGAGGCTCTGATCAAAAATCTACCAAAACAGCAGAGGCCACCAAAGCAGACACCCAAACAACCACCACCTCAGAACACAACACCTGCAACACATAGACCTCACATTCAGAGTGTCAAACAGTCACAGCCCTTAAGGCCAAACACAATGCCAGACACACTAGTCATTGGTGACTCCATAGTCAGACACACTGACGTCCCGCTCACCAGACTGAGTAAGGAGAAGGTCACAGTAAGCTGTCTGTCGGGCGCTAGAATCCGCCACATAACGCAAGCACTCAGGTCTCTCAACAGCAGGTACAAATATGACTCAGTCATTGTCCACGCTGGTGTAAACGACCTGAGACGTACCTCCTTGGACTACATGAAAAGAGACATTGAGGAGCTCTCTGATTATGTAGCCCAGGCAGGTATGACCCTGACCTTGAGCAGTATCCTACCTTCACCAAGAATGATGCCACAATACAGAGATAAGATGATGAGCTTTAACAATTGGCTTAATCACTGGTGTCATTCAAAGGGGATCCAGTATCTGTCTGCCTGGGATGACATGCTGGACAAGCCACGCTGCTTCACCTGTCACCCCTGGGATTCCGGATATTGGCAAAGGCTCTTGCCACCCCATAGTGCCTTTTTAGGCAAGGCTCAAATTCTAAACCTACCACCCTAGAACACAAAAAGGAAAAAACTAAGGGTAATGCTGCTCAATGCCAGAAGTCTAAATCTCAAAATGCACGCACTCGAGGCCCTTCTCAGTATGGAGAACATCGATGTCTGTGCTGTGACAGAAACCTGGTTCAAGGCTCCTGAGAGCACCCCAGCGCTATCAGGTTTTACCTCATATCATGCCCGCCCCAAAATCCGGACAATACCAAGAAAGGAGGAGGGGTATCCATATTCATCAAGGACACCCACACCTCAAGACTGGTGGCAACGCATGATGCATCGGAGACCATCCAGGTGCAATTAACCGTAGGCAAGACTGCTCTGCAAATTGTAGCATGTTACAGGCCACCTCACAAACTCAGGAACCTCACATGGCCTTCCTGAAAACACTAGAGGGATAAATGTATCACCAAACACCATCATACTAGGTGACTTCAATTACCCTAATATAGACTGGGAACACTACTCAAGCCCAAACACCCTAGCCCAAAAGTTCCTGGAATTCATAAACTCAAATGCCATGGAACAACTAGTCACCATCCCACAAGAGGAGATAACATACTTGATCTCATCATCACGAACATGGGAGCACAATGTTCAACACCGAAGTATACCCTCACTGGTGAGATCAGATCACAAACTAATCTCGCTGGAGGTCCTCATCCCACCCCCACCTGAAATAAAAAAGACCACAGTAAAGAACTTCTCAAAAGCCGACTTCACACTTCTAAAGACTAGTGTGGTCTCCTTTAAGGCCCCCGAACCGGCGGAAAACAGTACTCAAGCCGCTGAATCACTTACAAATGCCTTCTACCAGCACCTGCAGGACTGCATGGATAAGGCAATCCCAAGCAAAACAAAGACTCTTTGTACCAAAGGCAAGCGTCCAGTCTGGTGGACCCCAGCCATAAACAAACTCTACAACAAAAGGAGGAAGCTACTACAAGATAGAGCAAAATCCTTAAAAGGTAAGACACCCTTGATCACTATAAGTAAAAACTAAGAGCTCTCATAAAATCATCCAAAGCAAATTTCGAGAGAAAAATAGCTAAAGACTCAAAAGACAATCATAAGGCCTTCTTTAGCTATGTTAGAAACCTAGGAGGAAACTCCCAGATATGCTCAGAACTAGTTCAAAATGATGTGAAGATTACTGATCCTACAGACATTGCCAACATACTGGCTGACAGGTTCAGTGCAAACTTCTCCCCCCAAAAGGAGAGATATCTATACCAAACGATTGCAGCCCCCCAAACATCTCCAGCCCAAGTGAGAACTGCTCTCTCCAAAGCAAAAACACAGCATCCATGGGACCTGATGGTGTCCCCGGCTGTGTGCTCCACGAACTCAATGAGGAATTAAACCCACAGCTAGGACAGCTGTTTAATCAAAGTCTTACCTCTGGATACGCACTCCAGGAGTGGCGCACTACAACTGTGGTCCCACTTCACAAAGGCGGTGCCTCCACCGACCCTGGAAATTACCGCCCATTAGCTTGACAAGCCTTATCTGCAAAGCCATGGAGAGGATCATAATGGACCTCATAAATAAAGACATAGGGAATTTGCAGACTTTGGATCCAACCCAGTTTGGCTTTGTCAAAGGCAGATCATGCCTTTTAAACTTGGTTGACTTTTTCAAACAGTCACCAAAGCCATTGATGAGGGAAAGGCAGTCCATACAGCCTACCTCGATCTGGCTAAGGCCTTCGATACAATACCCCACTCGGGTATCATTGAAAAACTCATCAGCTTAAATGTTAACCCATACATCACAAGATGGGTTGCAAACTGGCTGAGTGACAGAACCCACAGGGTCAGAGTTGCTGGCGCCATGTCAGACTCAAAGCCTGTCACAAGTGGTGTCCCACAGGGCTCAGTCCTGGGCCCACTCTTGTTTGGCATTTACTTTTCCAAGTACAAGCAAACACAGGAGGGTTATGGCTGACAAAGTTTGCAGATGACTGCAAACTGGGCCATAGTAGAAAACACATCTGACACAGATATCCTTCAGAAGGGTCTCACAGAAACGGATAACTGGTGCCAGAGCCACGGCCTAAAGTTAAATGCCAAAAATGCATAGTCATACCCTTCGGGAAAAACAAGGTTACCCCTAGCTACCAAATAGGTGGCAATCCACTGAGCACAGAAGAAGTTATCAGGGACCTGGGGACCCAGGTTGATAGTAGTCTGTCATTCGACACCCATGTAGCTAAAGTAGTCAGGAAGACCTTCTACATTGCCCACCTTATCATGAAGGGATTCTCATCTAGATCAAGGGAGGTCATAGTCTCCCTTTACTCATCACTCATCAGACCAATGATTGAGTACAATGCCCCATTCGGAATGTATCTGACCCGACACTTGCAGCAGCTGGAGAGGCCACAAAAGTTCCTCACCAAAAGGATAAAGGGTCTCAAAAATCTGTCCTATGCTGCCCGACTGAAAGAACTCCAGCTCTATTCAGGCGCCCACCGCTTGCTCAGAGGTGATCTTTGCCTAACATACAAGGCCATGTCAAACCCAGATTTGATGAATATGCTTCACCTCAAAAATCTAGATCCATCAGAGCCACAAGGGCGGAGACTTAAACCTCGACACGGCTATTAATAGGACGTGCTGGAGGGATAGATTCATCACCCAAAGACTCCCTATGCTGTGGAACAAAATCCCGGTACATGTGAGGCAGAGCACCTTGCTGGCCTTGTTCAAGAGAAATCTTGACCAATGGATGGGAGATCGCAGATATACCCCAGGGATTACCTCAGTGTCACTGCTCGACAGAGGCACAGCAAAATAATGGGTATAGTTCCCCATACTAAAGGGGTGGCGTAAGCCACAAAACGATGGGCTAGGCTTGTAAATGCCCTCGGGCAGATAGCCTAGTATGAACCTATGAACCTATGAACCTATGAACCAGTCATTTGTCTGTGTTAGCCTCTCCTGTAATATGTTAACATCATTGGGGAACTCAATGATTGCACCCAATCTGTAATCATCAGCAACTTGGTAAGCCAAAGGCCATCTACTTTAGTCTGGATTTCTGATAAATAGAATCCAAACAGTAAAGGGCCCAGCACAGATCCTTGTGGTGCTCCACTGGTGACGGGTCTACTGTTAGAGGTGGAGTCACCAACTTTGAGAGTATGTGTTCTGTTGCTTAGACAACTGGCTACCCATCTACTGACATAAGGGTTAATCCCCAACTGGGAGAGTTTCTCAATGATACCTGAATATTTTTTCTAAAAGAAATCTATTAGGTTTAATAAGCACGATCTACCCTTAACAAAGCCAAACTGGGTTGGATCTAGAGTCTGAAAGTCATCTATGTCCTTGTTGATTAGGTCCATGATGATTCTTTCCATGGCCTTGCAGAAGAGGCTGGTTAGACTTATGGGTCTATATTTCCCAGTGTTGGTTGATGGCACCTCCTTTGTTCAAGGGGATTAATGTTGCTGTTAGTGAATACTCTATGTCTAGGACATTTGAGCCCCTTGTGGAGGTGCAAACTAACGGTCCCAGAGCATTTGTATTGACAAAGTCCAGGAACCGCTGGGCGAGCATGTTCATTGCTCATCTATGTCACCCAGTCAATAGAAGGATAGCTGAAATCTCCCATGACTATGGTGTTGGCCTGTATGGCAAGTGATTCCAGTAAGTCCAGGTAGGCGATGCGCTTTTCATGTTTCATGGTGGGGGACCTATAGCCAGCAATGATGTAGTAGGGTATTTTGGATATAGGTATTTAGACAACGAGTAGTTTGAGAGAGTCATACTGTTTGACTAGTCTGAAGGTGTATTTGGCTTTAATGAAGATGGATACACCTCCACCTTTAGTGTTCTTTCAAGCTCATTCTGAGGACTGAACGTTTGGAAGGCATTGTAGTTTTCCACAGCCAGGGTTCTCTCCACAGCCTTGAACCATGTCTCTGTGACTGCACAGATGTCAGCATCTTCCAAGGTGAGAGTCCTTTCAGGGAGTGCAGCTTCATGTTTAGACTTCTAGCATTAAGCTGCAGAATTTTGAGACGTCTCGAGTGAATTTTGTTACAATGGAAATTTTGTTGTTTTGACACTGCCTAAAAAAGGCACTAAGGGGGAGGCAAGCACCTTTGCCATGATCTCGAAGCCTACAGGAGACAGGTGCAGACCATCTATAGGCAAAGCAGCATGGCCTGTGGACCATGCCTTCCCAGGCTGACAGATAATACATCCCCCTGGACTGACACAAACTAAGTCAAATGTTGAAGATCATTTATTGTTCATATTGTGGCACCATCTTGGGCGAAGGTAGAATGCTATTTAGGGCTAGGGTCATACCTGCCTTGGACATAATCTGAGAGTTCATTCACGTCTCTCTTAATATAGATAGGTACATCTCAAGTCATTCACTCCAACATGGACCGTGACAGAGTCATAATGGTACTTGTTGTTGAGTGAGTTGAGTGCATGTGTGATTTGACGGACCCTGCCACCCGACAGGTAGCTGTCCGTGACCTTCTCCTTGTCCAGCCTGGTGAGGGGGACATCTGTGTGTCTCACTATGGAGTTATCTATGACCAAGACATTAGGTTTTGAGGTGTTTTGTCTTAGGGGCTTATTTGCTGAGACACTGGAGTAAGTGCTGTAGTTTCCATCTGCATAGCAGTGTGTGCAAATGGTTTATGTTTAGGAGGTCTCTGCTCTTTTGGCAGGCTTTTAGTGAGTACCTTCACATATGTGGATTTATGTGGCATCACCTCATTTTGAGTGAGAGGTGAAGTGTGTGTGCTGACAACCTGTTTGATGTCTGGTTTGTTGTTACATGAGATAAATGATTTCAATTTCATAGTGTAATTACATTTCTCACATAGGATAGTTGTTTATTTTAGGAGTAAGAGGTTGTCAGCACATATGAGCTGATTACTACATTGCCTCAGGATGCCCATGTCAATCAGACTGGCCGGTGAAAGAATGGGAAACTGCCCATCAATTACAGCAGGTTTTTACCGTATGTACTATTTGGGAAGACAGTGGGCTAGTGTGATGGCCTCTCTATCCCGGGCAGGTAATGAAGGAGCTTCAATCCTCACTAGTGACACCTGTGAGATATGGTCCCTAAAAGCAGGAATGGATTTATAGGTATTTTAAGATGCAGCTCTCTGCATCAAGCACACAGAGAATGCTCCAGACCTGGGACTAGACTCACTGTCTCTCCAGACCCCAAACAAGACTCATGGAGCACTTTGTCCCAGTTTCAAGTAGCTGATACTCCCACATCTGTGTATTTGATTTTCAGACACACACATACTCCTGGGAAAGGCTGGCACAGATCTACTAGCTGTGCCCCTTCTACCAAGATAATACTGTAACTATACTGCCACCAGTCAACTACTCTCTGGCTCTTACAAGGGTATCCAATTATACTGAGTAAAATCAATACTAATATAAATGGTAGGGTGTAATCAAAGCAGCAAGGCTCTTTGGAGCAGCCAAAGCATCACTAAAATAAGCAGAAGTACTCCCAAGACACAAAAAGTATTCTCTAAAAGACAAGCCACAATGAAAGGATAAAAATATTTAATAATAAATACTAAAACAGAAAACATAAGAACACTAAATATCAAAGTACAATAAACATCAGAGTTTCAATCACAGGAGAAATAAAAAATAACACAGTTGGACAAATTCAAATAGATGCAGAAAAAACACTACTTAACTAATTTCTCTGTATTTCCTGACTGTTTAAAGAATAACTGTTCCCTAGCTAACTTAATAAACCAAGGTAAGAAGATTAGATGCTTACTTCCGCAAGGCAAGATGATGAGCTTCCAACTAGCTGAACTCACCTCAACTAATTGACTGTAACAACTTACATAGATCTTTTATATCATGTTCCAAAGAAAAAACAAAACAAACTGCTGTGAGAGTTCCATCCTCTCAGTGCTGGTTACAGAATGACATCACATTTGATCACCTGACTCTGGTACAATACACATTCAGGGCTTTGCTAAGATCTGTTGCAGTATTTGAAAATTAAAGAACAATTTCAAAAACTTCTTCTCTTCCCTTCCAGAATTATTTGTTTAAACATGTACATTTCATCAGTTATAATAACATTGTTGATATATTTTTAACATAAGCATCTGTACAAGTCAGTGTGATAAGTCAAATGACAAAACTATTTACAAAACTCCAGCTAACTACGTAGGCAAATGTTACACATACATTAACCTATTCTCCCCGGCACAGATGGCAATACCTCACATCTTCACAGCTAGTTTGACGAGTTTTTGTGCTAGGACTAACAAAGGTGCGTGTTCTATAGCAAGCTATGGATGATAAATTTGGCAATGCTGCTCAGTGCGCCCACAGTGCAGTAGGGAAGCTTAGGAGGGTTCCACTGACAGATATCTAGGAAAAACTGAGTTTCAAGGTGTTTGCGTCTATCCAGGGCACTGCTAACCCCTACTGCACGGTGTACTGCAAAGTGCAAATGCAAGGCTTAAATACAAGAGAATGTAAAACACTTTTAAGCTAATCTACCAATAGGAAAGCACACAGTGAACCTTCCTCCAGCAGTCCTCAGCTCAGACAAGGCTGGAGCCACACTCTTCTGCCACAAGTGTGCAGGGAGGCCATTAATGTAAGATGGTTGGTTTAGTGCTCATGTGTATAAATAAACTAGATTCAGCAGGTCTGAATGTAGTCTATGTTATCTAGATATCAGAGCGGTGCAAATCAAGTGCAGAGAATGAAACAGTAAAACAGTAAAAAAACAGAAATTATGCAGCAATTCAATAAAACACAGTTTAAAAAGGGCAGAAGAATCACTACATTTAGTTTTTTTTTTTTTTTTTGCATTGGATGCCTTGGATTAAAGCAGAAACAGTCCAGACCTCTGGCAAAATACCATACATAGAGCAACTTCAGTTAATTTAGTGTAAACCCGCACAAATGTGAGGCTTAAATGCAGGTGAAATTAACCACTTTTAAGCCAATCTACCAATAGGAAAGCACACAATGAACCTTCCTCCAGCAAGCTCCAGCTCAGAGTAGACTGGATCCACACTCTTCTGCCACAAGGGTGCAGGGGAGTCCTTCTTAAAGGGGCAATCCCAGTGTTGAAAATTCGGGTCCACAAACCACAATGAACGATCGCTCTTAAAATTAAATTATTACTGTAATCGGACAAAGCCTGAAATAACGGGGGGATCAACTGCTCTGGACAGTAAAAGTGTTCTTTTTACAACAACTGTTCATTGTGGTTTGTTTTTATAGTAACCACAATGAATGGTACTTATGTATGGAGTAACAGAAAAGCAGGACAAACCTTGCCATACTTCTCAGCCTCTTAGATACAGAAATACACACATTATTTTAATATTGCTCTTACAAACTTAGAATGTTGGTAGAATAACAGGTTTTGCATTAGCATGAATTTTCTAAAGGGTATGAAACTGAAATGTCTGCCATTATTTTCTAATGTCAGTCTAATGATTTGTGACTACTTTGACCATTATGTTATGAAAAACAAAGAAAAATATGAGGCAAAAATCTGGATATTCTGCACAAGGACAGTAAAAGTAAAGCGCAGTTGACCTGGGAGCCAAAACAGAATTGGAATTGAGGGTATACAATATAGTTAAAGGAAAATGGACACTGTGGGTGGGAATGCACGTGACGTAGAAAAGAGGACTTCACTATCGCCAGTTGTGTGGACCCGAATTTTCAATACTGCAACTGTCCCTTTTATGTAAGATGGCTGGTTTAGTGCTCAAGTATATCAGTAACAGGCTAGATTCAGCAGGTCTGAATCTAGTCTATGCTATCTAGGTATCAAAACAGTGCAAATCAAGTGCAGAGATCTGCAAACAATACTTGGGAGTCCTTTTGTGTGTTTCTCAGCTCATATAGACCAGGTCAACACCTACTGTCACTACGCTGAATAATCCCACTCTTCCTAATGTAAAAAGCACAGTAAAGGAGTGTCCAGAGTGAAATGCTACCACAAACAAACTTAAAGATATAGTCACAGCAGTGTACTTTAAACAGCTTATAAAAGTGTGATTATTCAATAAAAGTACTTTGCTTTGAATAAATGCCAAGAGCAAATCAAATGTACAGAATTTATAAAGCACTAAAAACAAGATAAGCTGATTAATAAGCCCTCCAGTCCATAAAGCTACATTCAAAAATCTGAAAAGTGTTTCAGAACACGAGAAGGAAACACTGAAAACCAAAAACCTCCCAGGAACAGGATAGGCCCAAAAATGAAGACCAGCCACACTGGAGTAATATCCAGTGTTTATTAATCCACAAAATCAAGGTTGATTAAGTGCTTTCGTATATGTACTTCATAAGCATCACCCTTCTGATGACCATTCTGATGAAGTACATATTAATCAGCCTTGTTTTTGTGGATTAATAAATACTTTGGATATTACTCCAGTGTGACTGGTCTTCATTTTTGGACTCAAAAAGTGTTTTCCCAACCTAAACAGACCAGGCTACATCCCAGTGCACTAGATGGAAAATCCACTGACCTCTTTTGATGTAAAAACAAGTGTTTGCTAGAGTGTAAAACTACAGTACTTTATCCAACAGCTAGTACGATAATGAAGTCCGATCAAGTAGAACTGGCAATAACAACGTTCAATGAACCCAGATGGCTACACTTTTTTCACACTTCAGGCAACTAAGTGAAGAGAGCCAGAGACCACAATGAAACAAATATCTAGAATATCTATTCCTCTGGGTAAGACAGCGATACAAGTCACAGCCTGCTACAGAACCCCAAACGTGTCCCTAGACTCACATGCCAATTTCCTAAGCACCCTGGAATCTATCAAGGTCCAACCCAATACTCTCATACTGGGTGACTTCAACTACCCTTCCATCAACTTGGAAAACTAATGAAGTACCAATGTGGAGGCCCAACACTTTCTGGAATTTATCAATTCCAATGCCCTGGACCAGCTCATTCTGACCCCCACTAGAGGAAGCAACATCCTTGACCTGGTTTATCACCAACATGGGAGACTGTTGCTCCACACCTATAGTCAGTTCCTCCCATCTGACCACAAAATGATCACCATGGAAATCTCCATCTCAACTACATCCCCCGCTAAGGTGACCAACCTGAAAAACTTCTCTAAAGCCAACTTTGTGCTCCTAAAAACAGAGGTGGCTAACTTCTCGGCACCCATGCCAATGGAAAATAGCTGCATGACTGCCGAATCATACACCAATGCACTGCACGAGCATGTACACAAATGCATGGACCTTGGCATACCAAATAGAACTAAGATGCTCTCCTCCATGAAAAGGAAGCCAATCTGATGGCCCCCAGCCATCAATAAACTCTACAACAGAAGGAAGATACTGTTGCAGAAAAAAAACGAAGTCACAAGATGGGAAAACCTCCCTTATCAGTCACAAAAAAAAGCTGAGATCCCATATCAAATCCTTCAAAGCCAGCTATGACGGCAGAATGGCGACTGACACCAAAAACAACCACAAAGCCTTCTATAGCTATATCAAAAACCTCAAAGGCAATACCCAGATTTGCTCTGAGTTATTGCACAATGGCACCTCCTATACTGAGCCAGCAGATATAGCCAACATACTGGCCAACAGATTCAGTGCCAACTTTAATCCTCCCAGGGCCCTATCACAATACCAGATGAAAGCCTCGTACCCACCATTTCTGTGGCACAGGTAAAAGCTGCATTGCCCAAAGCCAGGAATACAGCGTCCATGGGACCGGATAATATCCCTGGCTGTATCCTACATGAGCTACAAAGTGAACTGGCACCACATCTGTGTGCCCTGTTCAATCACAGCCTTACCTCAGGCTATGTCCCTAATGAATGGTACACTGCTACAGTTATCCCGCTCCATAAACGGGGAGCAACTACAGACCCTGGGAACTATCGCCCCATTAGCCTGACAAGTCTGGTATGCAAAGCTATGTATCTCATCATCATGGACCTGCTGAAGAAAGATATAGGCAATCTCCAAATTCTTGACCCCACACACTTTGGCTTTGTCAAGGGAAGATCCTGCCTGCTGAACCTGGTTGACTTCTTCGAGGCAGTCACCAAGGCTGTGGATGAGGGTAAGGCCAAGTCTTTGGATGAGGGTAAGGCAGTGCATACAGCCTACCTTGACCTGGCGGAGTTCTTTGATAACATTCCCCACTCAGGCATCATTGATAAACTCACCAAACTAGGCATCAATCCTTACATCACTAGGTGGGTTGCCAATTGGCTCACAGACAGGCCCCACAGAGTGAAAGTTGCAGATTCCAAGTCAGACTGTCGAGCAGTCATGAGTGGAGTCCCACAGGGCTCGGTCCTGGGCCCTCTACTGTTTAGCATCTACTTCTCAGAAGTCCAGGCCAACAAAGACGGACTCTAACTGACCAAGTTCACTGATGACTGCAAGCTAGGAGTCATTATCAACTCCCCAAGTGATGCAGACATCCTACAAAAGGGCCTCTCTGAAACCAATGACTGGTGTCGAAACCATGGCCTGAAGCTTAACGCCAAAAAATGCGCTATCATCCCCTTTGGAAAAAACTCAGTTCCCACGAATAACCAAATTGATGGGAGCCCACTGAACACTGAAGGGGCCATAAGAGATCTGGGCACCCAGGTCGACAGCCACCTCACCTTCAACCACCATATTGCCACTGTGGTCAGAAAGTCCTTCTATGTGGCACATCTTATAACCAAAGGTTTCGCATCCAGGAAGAAAGAGGTCATCATCCCTCTCTACTCATCTCATATTAGACCAATCATCGAATATAATGCCCCATTTGGCATGTACCTCACCAGACACCTACAACAGCTGGAGAGGCCACAAAAGTACCTCACAAAAAGGATCCTAACATGGACAAACTCAAGAAACTTCAGCTGTTCTCACTCTCTTATCGTCTACTTAAAGGTGATCTCTGCTTGACTTACAAAGCCATGTCCGACCCAGCCCTACTTGGAATGCTACACCTAAAGAAATCTCAATCTCCCAGTGCCACACACTCCAGAGATCACAACCTCATTACCACAATTAACAGAACACGCTGCAGGGACAGGTTCATCTCCCAAAGACTGCCCATACTCTGGAATAAGCTTCCCATTCATGGCAAGCAGAGCACCTTATTGGCCCACTTCAAGAAAAATCTTGATGAGTGGGATGGGTAACAGAACGTTCACTCCAGGGATCATTCCAGTTGCACTACTGGAAATGGGCACTGTGAACTAACATCGGGTGGCCCGGTACCTGGGCAATTTTTTTGGGGCTAGGCTTGTAAAGGCTCCAGGGCCATTAGCCTAGTACACACCTATGAACCTATGAAAACGCACTTTTTCAATATAAGCACAAGGAAAGGCAAATAAATAATTCAGGATATCAACAGCAGTGTAGAAAGAGAGGAGTTTATTAAGCTCAATGTACAGTAGAGGTTGGGAGCTAAAAATCACTAGATTGAAAAAGCAGATCAACAAAGGGGAGTGTGGGTGGAAAACACAGCAGAGAATCACTAGCAGTGCTTTAGTTTATGCAGGCTTGAAATTTTTTTTCAGACAAAGACAAAAGTCCAGAATTTCACTGAGTATTTAAGAATCACTCAAGAGACAATTTAACCAATAGGAAAAAGTGTGGAATGTGCAGCCTAGATAATTTAAGTGTCTACCAATCACCCAATTACATAGATAAAAAAAAACACACCAGGCCATGCAGATTTCTTAAAACAGGAAACAAGAAAGCAACAAGGTAACAGAAAGCAGCTCAGTCAATCACAAACAAAAAATATAGGTTTCCTTAACCAGCAAAGAATCACCAGCAGTGCTTTAGTTTATGTGGGCTAGAAAACTTTTCAGACAATTCCCATCCTTTCCATTTCTGACAATAACTTATGCAATATTACTTTCTCCATATTTTTTCACAACATTAAATAGACTTAAGGATCTGTATAACTCTGGGTTTCCTCCTCCCCTTTCCCTTAAAGGCCGGTTTAATAAGCACGTCTCCAGTCGAACTCTCACTCCATATATATATATATATATATATATATATATATATATATATATATATATATATATATATATCTATATATATATTATAATTTAGTAAATAACAGTTATAATGGTACCTCCCTTTTTTAATTTCTCCAAGTCTTTTGAGTTTCTAATACTATGAAAGGAATTCCCAAGTCAAAGCATGATTAAAATTCATGAAATTAGTATTGTTTCAGTTTTTGATGTTAGCCAGAAGTGTTCTTTGCAGCACTCTTAATGTGTCCAGTAATGACTCCTTCTACAATTCGTACTGAGTTACATGTATCGGTAATATATTTAAGTATGCCTGGAAATTATTTTTTATAAGAAACTTTTCAGTGTGGAAGATTTTATATCCATATATATCTAGTTATTCACTGTATATTAATTAGATCAGATAAAGAAGGCAGAAGTAGCGAACTTAAACTCGTCCTAAGTAAAAAAAAAAATAATAAAAAATATCTAATTTGAAATATTAAACAGAATTACTAAATATTCGAAAGTAATTCAAGCAGGGTAGGCAGTTTGTTTCCAGTCGAAAATCCTTTACTAAGTAGACAGACAAGTGATCCAAGTAAAACAAAAATAACAGTAATAATTTCCTCACAAGCTTTTTAACTATATATATACTTTTTACCAGACAAGGGAGTGGTGTACAGTGCTGTAAAATAAGAAGTTATGTACTCACCATAACGTTCCATGTGAGTTGTTCATCTCGCCTTCATTCTTTACTGATGGGTTCGGAGCCAATCCTTTGGCTCCAGTACAGCTGTATGCAAAGCTCGAGGTCTTCCAGTAGCTCGAGGCCAAGCCCCTATCCCATGATGCACTGTGAATTACCTCAGATCTTGTTTGCTGCGTGTACTATAACCATATAAATGAGCTATCCTCCTATGGAGAGGAAGAAGCATTGAGCAACCAGGATGAGACCAACCTCTAGGTCAACTATCAACCAGGAGGGGGAAGGAGGGAGGGACATAAGAATGAAGGCAAGATGAACAACTCACATGGAACGTTATGGCGAATACATAACTTCTCAATGTAAAGTTGTTCAATCTCGCTGTTCATTCCTTACTGATGGGTAGCGTCCCTAGCACCATCAATCTTGGGTGGCTCACAGGAGTACATTCTTCAGAACCATAGACTCAAAAGAAGCCCTGTCCCTGGAGGCCTTGTCAATTTTGTAATGCGTGATAAAGGTATGAGGTTTAGACCAAGTGGCTGCTGCACAAATGTTATCAAGGGACAATTTGGCTTGGAACGCAGAGGATGTAGAAACTGCTCTAGTTGAGTGAGCTTTAATCTTGTGTTGCAAAGGCATATTAGCAGCTGCGTAAACAAAGGTGATACAATCAGATAATCATTTAGTCAGAGTTATTTTAACCACTGGTCTACCTTTTCTGGTTTCAGAGAATGAAACGAATAGTTGGTCTGATTTCCTGAAATCTTTTGTTCTATCCAAATAGAATCTGAGCTGTCTGTGAACATCAAATTTGTGCAGCATATACTCCAACTTATTGGAATGATTAGGGAAGAAAACTAGTAACTCAATGACCTGGTTGACATTAGTTTCTGAACAAACTTTGGGCAAAAAATAGGGATTTGTCCAAAGAGATACTCTGTCAGCATGAAAAATCAAATAAGGAGGGCTGATAGATAAAGCCTGAAGTTCTGACACTCAGCGGGCAGAAGTAATAGCTACCAGTAAAATGTTTTTTCACGACAAATGTTTTAGGTCACAAGATGAAGCTGGTTCAAATGATGGAAAGATTATGCGAGACAGTATAAAATTTAGATTCCATCGAGAGTAAGGAGTTTTCACTGGAGGTCTCATATGAAATGTTCCCTTGAGAAAAGCCTTCCATAACTTGTGGGACATGATATTTAGTCCGTCAATCCTGAGATGAAAGTTAGATATAGCAGCCAACTGGACCCGAACTGTTGCGGCTGCTGCTCCTTTATTAAAAATCATAGTTAAAAATTCTAGTATGGATGCCAAGGGGGCTTAGTAAGGATCAATGTTCTGCTTAGAAGCCCATATGGAAAATCTCTTCCACTTACTAAGATATAATCTTCTACTGGATGGCTTGTGAGAAGACAAGAGAATCTGTTTTGTATCATTGGAGAAGTTATGAAGCCTGGCTATGAGGGGAACTGGAGCAGCCAAGCTGTCAGCTTCAGTGACTGCAGAGAAGGATGGAGGTCCCCCAATGGATAAGTCAGAAGGTCTGGAAATGGGTCCAGAATCCAGGGATTCTCCAAGAGATGATGTTGAAAGAATGGGAACCAAATCTGCGGAGGCCAATGATGGGCTATAAGAATGATGGTCCTTCCCAGGGATTTTGCTTTCTGTACAACTCTGGGTATCAATAGGATTGGTGGAAAAGCATAGAGGAAACCCCAGGGCCAATCGTGTACGAGTGTGTCTCTCGGGACTTCTCCCAGAGGAGAAATCAGGGCAAAGTAGCTTCTGCATTTCATGTTGATCTGGCTGGCAAAAAGGTCGCAGCAAGGCTGGCCCCATTTGTGGAAAATCCTGTCTACAATATCTTTCTTGAGGGACCACTCGTGTGGCAACAAGATTGCCCTGCTCAGTTTGTCTGCTATCACGTTGGATCTCCCCCAGATGTGCATTGCCAAAAGAAAGCGCTGGGAGGAAACAGCCCACTGCCAAACTCTGAGGTCTTCTTGGCAAAGGGGATAAGACTTGGTTCCCCCCTGCTTGTACAAGTACCAGACTACTGACATATTGTCTGTCTGAATTGCAATCGTTCCTAGGGGAAGGGAGTCCTGGAAGTACTGCAGTGCCAAAAGTACTGTTCTCATCTCCAGAACATTGATATGCAAATTTGACTCTTGATCTGTCCATGTGCCTTGGGCAGTCTTTCCCTGAAAATGCCCCCCCCCCCTATCAGGGAACTGTCCATGGTCACAGTGGCTATGGGGGGGATATGGCAAAGGGGCTTCCTATGGTTATGTGAAGAGACGTCAAGCACCACTGGAGATCTTTCTTGCAAGAGCTCATAATTAAAATCGTATGATCCATTGGAAGTTCCGGGTAAGACCAGTGAGTGAACAACAGCCATTGAAGAATCCGCATATGCATTCTGGCTAATGGTATGGCCAGGACTGCCGCAGCCATCAAACCCAATACTTTTAGAACTTCTGAAGCTGTCTTTCAATACCAATGTGCTGACATGCTGACGAAGAAGGAAGATTCTTTTGACTGGTAGTCTTAGAGTGGTGGTTGAAGTGTCTAGCTCTGCCCCGATAAAAACGATATGCTGCGATGGCGACAAGGCAGACTTTTCTGAGTTGACTGTAATGCCTAAATGATTGCAGACTGCCAGAGTGTATTCCCTTGCCTGAATTAGCTGATGCCTGGTGGTGGAGGTAAGGAGTCAATCGTCTAGGTACGGAAACACCTGGAATCCTAGACGCCTCAGGTGAGCCGTGACCACTGCCATGTATTTGGTGAACACTCTGGGGGCTGTAGTGAGACCAAAGGGCAGGGCTCGAAATTGATAATGATTGGCTCCCAGCCAGAAATGCAGGTGATCTCTGGATGGCCTGGCCATTTTTATGTAGTAGTACGCATTCTTGAGATCTATCAAGCACATCCAATTGTTTTTCCCTAAAAAGGGAAGTATAGACTGGAGCGTGACCATTCGGAACATATTGGTTCAGTCTGCTGAGGTCCAAAATGGGTCTCCAGTTCCCTGTTTTCTTTGGAACCAAAAAGAACCTTGAGTAAGTTCCGAATCCTGTTTGGTCTGCTGGGACTGGCTGGATGACTCTTTTTTTTAGCAACTTGTGGACCTCTATGGTTGCTTGTTCTCTGTAACTGGGTGGAACGTCTGGGATTCTTCTTATGGAGGGGGGAGGTGTGGCGAATGGTATGAAGTGCCCTCTGGAAATGATACTTTGTACCCAGCTGTCTTTTGTTATTTCTTGCCAGGCGACTAGATACAAAGATAAGCAACCCCCAACTGCCTCCAGAGCAGGACAGTCGGGCCTCCTTTCAGGAGCGCTGGTAGGATTTACCAGAGAAGTGATCTTTGTCACCCTGATGTTGTAAACCCCCTCTGCTGCGAGATCGACGTCTTCCACTATTACCCCCTCCTCTGCCTCTAGAGGGGGGTTCACCACATGTGTCCTAAAATGCTCCTTGGGCTTTCCAGAACCACATTTTTCCTCCCCATTGGCCTTTGGGATAAGGCCGAGTAGGAGTGGAAATACAGACTCCGATGGCAAACAGAGTCTTTCCCTCCTGTTCACACCTTGGTCAAAGTTTCCTTCACTTTTGGCCCAAAAAGGGATGATCCATCAAAAGGGGTGTTTATAAATGAAGAATTAAAAGGCTCCGTGAAGGAACACAAGCGCATCCAAGAATGTCTTCTGAGACCGATTCCTGTACCCGCTGCCCTACTCGTTCTATCAGCTGCATATGATATGAGAATACCTCTCAACCTGGAAACATCAAAAATCTGGACAAGGCCCATGAAATATGGGTACAAATCTGTACACTGATTAACATAAAATATGAATACATAGTTATGTAACCCCACCCACTCCGTTAGAATTGTGGGATACCATCTTTCAAACGCAAACTGAAGAACAGACAACCAAAATATGGCACCAACGTCCCCCTGCAGCCATTCCAATGTCCCACGCCCCATTTACCATAAACACTAATATGCATACTGCTTTACTTCTACAATGATTATTTGGATTTTATTTTTACATTTTATAGCACAATACACAAACACTAATAGACATCTGCTAAACAAAACAATACCATCTCATAATGAAAACAGACTTAGCATTAAAACGTCTCTGCCCTTCAAACTCACATTCATTGAAACAGCATTGAAACCCACACCACGTCCAAGGAAAATGCATTTTGCCAGTGGTGTATACAGATTACCTTTGGGCTGTTTTCAAATCATAGACCCCTTGCACACAAAACAAGAAGCATACATGCGTTCTTTGATACACCTTCCTAACTTTATTAAATTATAGTCCTTGTATAATACAGCACACTTGTTAGACTTAAGTTGGAGCGCATTTTAAATTTATAGTTTGAACATTTCTCCAGTAGGCAATGAAACAAAATGCATGAACCAATAATGACAAAACTGCCCAATTAAGAACATTTCCATCATAAAAGTGTAAATATATAAACAGAATGACAGTAGTGAAAGCCATAGGCACCTTGCACTTATTTTCAATTTCATTTTTTTTTGGGGGGGGGGGGGACAAAAGGGCAAAATCCAGAGACACATTTTAATTGTTGCTTGTACAATTTTGGAAAGTTGCTAGAATAAAACATATTACCACCATGCATTTCATTGCCAAGGATTGAACCCAGGACCCTGTGCATTACAGTCAGAACAACCTACCCCTGTGCCAAATCATCAGCTTCTTGAAAGACAGACTAAAACTTAAATGACTATAATTTAGTGAATTCAGTTCTCACTTCTCACCATAGCTATCAACCTCTTAGCACAAAAAACCTGGACGAAGCCAATAATGGGGGAATACAGAACACAATTCAGTTCTCATTTCTCACCATAGCTCTCAACATCTTAGCACAAAAAATGGACAACGGCAATAATGGGGAAATACAGCCCCAAAATAGGGACAAATTTCAAACACTTAACTGATCTTATCAACTTAGAAAATTGCTAGAACAAAAGGTTTTGTGTTACCATTTATTTTTTGAAGAATATGAAGTCTGAAATTCAAATGCCTATCATTATTTAGTGAATTCATAGTTCATAGTTTAGGTTCATAATTTAGTTCTGCGCTAACTGCCCTTCTGGGCCATTTTAAGCCTAGTGAATTATCTCATGCGAGAATCAAAACCTGCACTTTGTGTTTTTAAGGTAAAAACTTTAACCATTATGCCAACCTCCCAACTCTCTTCACCTGACAGAAACTATTTGTCTTTTTAGGTTTACATTTTCTGCGAACCTGTGTAAGACTGTAACAATGTTCAGAGGATCGCGAAGAAGAAAATAAAGCATCAGAATGCTTCGATACACATTTTAACTGGTCATTCATAAATGAGCCCCCAGAACTGGAAGGACTACCTGTATAAAACTATAAAGTTCAGAGAAATGTCTAGAAGGAAATAAAGTGTCATGATGCTACTGTATACAATTTGATTGGTTACTCAAATGAGATACCAATGAGATACCAGTAAAGTTCACCAACTGTTTACTTGCTTGCTTTGTACTACATGTGTATAATAATGTGTATAATAACCTTATATACCATTTTCTTTCACAACCCAAAAGGAATACCATCAACAGTAAACGTAATGGATATGTTACAAACAAAAATACACAAAAAGATAAAACAGACAAAATGCGTTGGACAGCTACATGTAACAAAATGCATGTTCAAAACAAAATTAAGACAAAGACTTGGGGGAAATTAAAATCAAAAGATTTTTTGCTTTAAGCCTTACATATAAAAGGATAACTACTGTTTCACTTAACTGTTCTTATTAAAGTCATTAAGGAATTACATTACAGTCAACCAGGTTCAAGGTGAAAAGTAATTATACCTGGATGCCAGCAAAGTAATGAGGCATTTGACCAAGCATTTACCATAATTTAATTAAAATGTTCTCTTTTACAGCACACCTTCCTTTACCCAGCTGAATACTGAATATACTGCAGTTTTACTACACTAAAGAAATTAAAGAGAAAATAATTGACTTGCGTTATAAAACACTACTTTATAAAAAAAAACTGTCAGACATTACAGAGACTATTACAAGCTTCTTTCCAAACCTGCTTGATACAAAAGTTGTTTGGAGACTTTCAAACTTCTTTCAGCTTTTTCCTGGTTAGGGGTTGCCACAGCACATCACCTGTCTGCTCATGATTGGCAGAGGAGTTTTTACAGTGTCGAGTTGCCAGACTGGTGCCCAACCTTCCACTGAAGGCACACTCATGCACCCATACCTACAGACAATTTAGAGTGTGCAATCCACCTACAGCATGTCTTTGGGATGTGGGAGGAAACCGGAGCACCGGGAGGAAACCCACGCAACCACAGGGAGGACATGCAGACTCTGCACAGAAGGCACCCCAGCTGAGGATCAAACTGGAGAACTTCTTGCTGTGAGGCGGCAATGCTAACCACTGCACCACTGTGGCCACCCTTTGGAGACTTGCAAACCACAATGCTTTATTTGATTTATGAACTAGCGAAGTACGATAGTCTCATATTTGGCTTTGGTCATACCCTGTCTCAAGTGCAAGAGTTGTGCATTTTATACAGATTAGAAATTAATGTGCAATAAATGTAAAAGTTTGAAATTGAAAAAGAAAAAAAAATGAATTAATTAAATTTTAACATTTTTAACAAAGTTACATCAGTCAAATAAATGTCTCCGTCACAAAAACATATGAAATTTCTAAAACCCCACAGACTGATGACCCCATTTTCACTCAGAAGATGTATACAGAAGTGAACAGATTCATGATCAGCACAACAAATCCATTGGATGAATTTTACTGAATGCCAAGACTTGGCTTAAATACTATTCACACATTAAATACACTCTATACATCAACAAACATTCTCTGCACGCATTATAAGGTAGTAACTGCTAATAACCATAAAATGTTCAGTTGTTAAACCCAAACGTGTTATGCAACAAACAAAACAACAACCATGGAATTACAGTTACTCTACAGATTAAAAGGCACCCAGACTAAAAGTAAATGCAAGAGAAATAAACATGACACAATAAACCATTTACACAGATTTCAGCTCCAGGGTTATCAATATTACACTTACATTTTTTTTTCAAAGCAACGCACCTAAAATAAATATGTAGACATATTTAAATATAAAAATTGGTATTTTATGTAACACTGGGTAACAATAAATGTCTTGACTCTTAAGCGATAATTTCTCAGACAAAAACATGTTTCACATTCATTAATTATGGAAAACCTACTTTTACAGTCTTTGGTATACACTTTATATGCGTAGGTCTTGAAATCCCACTATATGTAAACAACCAACAAACGTGTGAACTCATCACTAGTAATGATAGCGCTGGGTAACATCTTAAGAGAGTGTGTGTGTGTGTGTGTGTGTGTGTGTGTGTGTGTGTGTGTGTGTGTGTGTGTGTGTGTGTGTGTGTGTGTATAGCTGCACAACCAACGCTGCGACCTCTATTAAAGTAAAACACGTCAGCTTACTTCTAAAACAAAAACTCCTTCCATATGCAAACCCAGTTCCGGCTAATTGGGGTGACAAGAGGTGTACTACACGGAGACTAGCCCATATTTACAAAAAAACAAAAATCTGCCCTGTTTGAAACTGGCTGACGAACCTTACACTTTTTGTAAATCCAAATGGCACTAAAACATTCATAGCTCCATAATGACATGGCTGTGGCTCACTCCATAACGGCTCAATGGCAGCAAAACTGGCACCGCACTCTGCAGTTGTAAAAAGCTTGCAAACAGCACTCATAAGAAATACATAACGGCACAAACAACAGTCCCAGTATTCAAACAGACGCTCGCACCTCAGGCTGATGGAGCTGACGTCGTCGCGCATGTGATGACGTCAGCACCAAATGCGCAAAACTTAAAAAAGATGAAAAAAACGGAAATGAAGGGGTGCCACTCGGGAATTGTGGCGCCCCATTGTTGAGACCCCAAAACTCGGTAAAAAATAAGAAGTTATGTACCTACCATAACGTTCCATGTTAGTTGTCTTCTCTCGCCTTCTTTCTTGCTTGATGGGTTCGGAGCCGATCCCTCGGCTCAGACTCGGCACTTGCTTTAGCTCGAGAACTCCTTTTACCAGCTCGAGGCAGCCCCATATCCCATGATGCAAGGCAGGAAGTACCCAGATCTCGTTTGTTGACAAAAGGGCAATAACACCAAGCATAAACAAAAACTTCCCAAAGGAAGAAGAAACTTACAGATGGAAAAAGGACCAGGTCTGAATGGTCTTTAGCATAAAAATTTCTTATACAAGGTCTGTCCAGGCCAGGGGGAAGGAGGGAGGGTCGCAAGAAAGAAGGCGAGAGAAGACAACTAACATGGAACGTTATGGTAGGTACATAACTTCTTAATGTTAAGTTGTCAATCTCGCCTTCATTCTTGCTTGATGGGACCGCGTCCCTAGCACCTCTATCCTGGGTGGCTCAATGGAACAAACTCTTGAGGACTGTAGAGCCAAAACTGGCTCTGTCCCTGGAGGCCAAGTCCAATTTGTAATGTGAAACAAAAGTGTGAGGAGTGGCCCAAGTGGCCGCTGCACAAATAGTATCCAAAGGCAGTCTGGCTTGAAAAGCTGTAGAAGTAGCTAAACTCCTAGTTGAATGTGCTTTAGGTTTTGAGCACAGCTGTTTTCCCCTGATCGTATAAATTTCAGTGATGACCGAAGAAAGCCATCTGGACAAAGTCACTTTAGAAACAGGAAGGCCTTTTTTATTATCCGCATAGGAAACAAAAAGTTGATCAGATTTTCTAAATTTTTTTGTTCTGTCCAAATAATATCTGAGCTGACGGTGGACGCCAAGATAATGTAGCTTTTGTTCAGCTCTATCTGAATAGTTAGGAAAGAATACAGGAGATCAATGGATTGATTCAGATTGTTTTTGAAGCGACCTTAGGTAAAAAGGATGGATTAGTTCTCAAAGATACTCTGTCTTTGTGAAAAATCAAATAGGGGGGTCGAACTGAAAGAGCATGAAGTTCCGACACCCTCCTGGCAGATGTAATAGCCACTAGGAATAAAGTTTTCCAAGAAAGATATTTCAAGGAACAAGAAACAGCTGGCTCGAAGGGGAAGAATCAATGATGTCAGCACCAAATTTAGATTCCACTGAGGAGGAGGATTCCTGATTGGAGGTTTTAGTAGGAAAATTCCTTTCAAGAAGGCCCTGCAGAGTCTATGGGACATAATATTATGATCTGCTATCCCGACATGAAAATTAGAAATAGCAGCCAACTGAACTCTGACTGTTGAAGAAGAGGAGCCTGCATTAAAAATCTCTGCTAAGAAGTCCAGAACTGCCTGAACAGGGGCAGTGAAAGGATCAATATTTTGGGCCTTAGCCCAATAAGAGAAACGTTTCCATTTGCTTGTGTAAATCCTCCTGGTAGAGGATTTTAGTGAAGCTACTATGATATCTCTAACTGGGTTAGAGATCAAAGGAAGCCTGGCTAAGGAAGGAAGTGGAGCAACCATGCTGTGAGGTTGAGAGAAGGAATTGACCTGTGCAACTGACCGGATTGGTGAATCAGTAGATCTGGCACTGGGTCCAGATGCCACGGCTGCACCAACAGGTGACGATGGAGGAACGGGAACCAAACTTGTCGAGGCCAGTAAGGGGCAATGAGAATCAATTTGGCTCTCAAAACGGTAGCTTTCTGGATCACCTGAGGGATCAGAGGAAATGGAGGGAAGGCATAAAGAAGTCCCTGGGGCCAATCCTGGGTCAGAGCGTCTCTGGGGGGATGGCCTGATAGAGGGAAGAGGCTGAAGAAGTCTGGACATTTGCTGTTTTGGGGAGTAGCAAAAAGATCGCAACATGGGCGACCCCATTCCAGAAAAATCTCTTCCGCTATAGATTGCTTGAGAGACCACTCGTGAGGCATGAGGATAGCTCTGCTCAATCTGTCCGCTATAATATTGGTTTTCCCAGGGATATGCGTTGCTACCAGAAACCGATGAGAGGAGATCGCCCATTGCCAAAGTCTGAGCGCTTCTCGACACAAGGGGTAGGACTTGGTTCCGCCCTGTTTGTTGATATACCAAACTACAGACATGTTGTCTGTGTGGACTGCAATTGTCCCTACGGGAAGAAAGTCGTTGAGGGCTTGCAACGTTAAAAGCACTGCTCTCATCTCCAGGACATTTATGTGCAGATGGTACTCGAACGGTTGCCACGTCCCATGAACCATCCTGCCCTGATAATGACCCCCCCACCCGATCAGGGAGGCATCCGTTGGTGACAGTGGCTATCGGGGACGGGGGTACAAAGCACCTGCCTTGGTGAACCTGAGGCGATGTGATCCACCAAGCAAGATGTTGTTTGCATGTCTGTGTTACCAGAATCTGGTGACGCATTGGGAGTTGCTGGTATGACCACTGTGTGAACAGCATCCACTGAAGGAGGCGCATGTAGAATCGAGCCAGGGAAGAAGAGTAATGGCCGCAGCCATGAGACCTAATACCTTTAGAACCATTCTGGCCTGTACTTTCTTGCTGGCCAGAATGATCCTGACATGAGTCTGAATGTCTGAAACTCTTTGTTCTGTAAGGGTAGCTGACATCCGAACAGTGTCTAAGTTTGCGCCTATGAAGGTAATAGACTGGCAGGGCGATAAGGATGACTTTTGAAGTTGATTGAGATGCCTAAATGAGAACAAAGGTCTATTGTGTAATCCCTGGCTTGTATAAGCTGATGCCTGGTGGTGGCTGACAGGAGCCAGTCGTCGAGATACGGAAACACCTGGAATCCTTGACGTCTCAGGTGAGCCGTGACCACTGCCATGCATTTGGTGAACACTCTGGGGCTGTAGTGAGACCAAAGGGCAGGGCTCTGAACTGGAAATGACTGGACCCCAGCCGAAAGCGGAGAAATCTCCTGGAGCGTCTGTGAATTTTGATGTGATAGTACGCATCCTGAAGATCTATTGAGCACATCCAGTTGTCCTTCTGTAAGAAGGGCAGAATTGACTGAAGAGTGACCATTCGGAATCTTGTCTTCCTGACAGACTTGTTGAGTCTGCTGAGATCCAATATTGGTCTCCAGTCTCCCGTCTTTTGGGGACAAAAAGAACCTTGAGTAGATTCCGGGCTCTGAATGGTCTATTGTAACTGGCTGAATGGCTCTTTTTTGCAGTAGTTTTACGATTTCTGACTCTGCAATGTCCCTTAGACCGGGTGGTACATCTGGAAGGGAACTTGAGGGAAGGGACTTTCCTCGAAAGGAATTATGTAACCCTTGGATATGATCGACTGTACCCATCTGTCTTGAGTGAGGGAATGCCAGGCTTCTGGGTACAGTGATAATCTTCCCCCGACTGCCTCCAAGGAGGGACAGCCGGGCAACACCTCAGGGATGCTGAAAGGGCTTCTCAGGAAGAGACTCCCTGTTGCCCTGGTTCTTGGACCCCTCTGCCTCTAGAGCGCCTGTTGTTATTACCCCTCTGCCTCTAGGGGTAAACTGACCACGTGAATCCGCGTGACTCCTTGGGATTTACGGAACCACATCTTCCCACCCTTCTGTCCTTTGGGATAAGGCCTAGAAGGGGTGGAAAACGGACTCCAACAGCAGAAAGAGTCTTGCCGTCCTGCTCACACCTGGTCAAGGTTTCCTTCACCTGAGGGCCAAACAAAGCTGACCCATCAAAGGGAGAATTAGTGAAGGACGCCTTAAAGGGATCCGCAAAATCACATAGCCGCATCCAGGCTTGGCGTCAAAGAGCCACACCTGTCCCTGGGCCTCTACTCGCCCATCAGCAGCATAAGATATTAGCCGCATGGAGGAGTTAGCAATGGAATTGAGGGTTCCTAGCTGCGAAGCAATCTTTTCTTGGGCCCCTGCAGCTGTAGGATCCTGAACTACTTCTCCCAGCTCCTTCAGGATATCTCTCTGGAGTCTGGTGAAGTGACAAAGATAATTCAGCGAACGCATAGCAAAGGTCGCTGAGGAAAACATCCGCTTGCCGTACCTATCCATGGTCCTAGAGTCCTTATTAGGAGGATGGACGGGCACAGAAGGATCTGCAAGTTCCTTTTGGTGGCCGCAGCCACCACTATGGCATCAGCGGGACACCCTTGGTAAGGAATTGTTTGTCACTAGGGGCAGTTATAAATTTAGAAGGCCTCCTAGGGACTGGCTCTACAGAGTCAGGAGCTGTCCACGCCTTTCGAGCAATAACCTGCATAAGGGGTCGAAGGCGGAGACACCCAGGAGGTGGAGGGCCGAGATCCAAACGCCTCTAGGTATACTGACTCATCCTCAGAGGGATTATTGGTGGGCCAGTTTCCCTCTGTTTCAGAAGTTCTAGGATGTCTGAGAAGGAGACATCCTCAGAGGGGATCTAGGGGATCCCTCTGACTCATCAAAGTCAGTATCCAAGTGACAGACTCGGGAGTCTACATGCTTCCTCTTACAAGTCCTCTTCCTAGGAGGATCTCCCGAAACATCAGGAGAATCCTCGGAAGAGGGGAAATTCCCAATGGGGAAACCTGAGGCGGAGGATCTCTGGGTCCTGTAGCAAGAGAAGTGGCAGAGATGTCAACAGGTACAATAGAGGGAGGAGCTACGGGAAGAGACTGCTGACTGATACTAGTGGCCAGTACACTCTTCATCACCTCGAATGCTCCCTCCCAGGCAGGTCCGAGAGGCCCGCCCAAGAGCTAGGAACTCCAGGGGCCACCGAAGGAAGTCTCCGAGGCAGATGTCGGAGCCGAGCTCACCAAGGCCGAGGCTCCAAGGGGAAGAGCGGGTTCGGACAAGGGTCCGATGCCACTCACCCCCTCGGAGGAGACCATGGAAGCCCGACCACCGAATCCCTCTAAGGAAGAGGAGATAAGAGTAGGGGCTAAAGGAACAGAAGGGGGTATCCGTCCTGCAGCCGTAGCAGTAACCAAGCCCGAAGACTCCAACTCCAAGCTCTGGGGTAGAGTTGAAGGAGGAACTGTAACGGGGTGTGGACCAACAGTCGTCTGCTGAGACGGACTGTGTAGCATTTGGGCCAGTACCTGTGACTTGAGCAATCTACTGACCACTCTCTCTAGGTCATGATCTGACAACCTGGATGACCTTGAAGATCGGCTCCGATGGCTCCGCTCCCATAGAAGAGGCGAGCGAGCCGAAAGTATCGGCTCCAAGGAAGGAGACCTCGACCTCTTCCTGGAATGAGCCATCGGAGCCGATACTATAGATCCTGTCGGAGCCGACCTCTCGGAGCCGACAGGAAACCTCGATGTATCGGCTCCAGCCGGAGCCGATACAGCCACCAAAGTAACGGTGTCGGAGCCGATCGGAGCCGACACCGATGCCTGTGCCACATGGGTGTCGGAGCCGGTCGGAGCCGACACCGATGCCCGTGCCACGTGGGTGTCGGAGCCGGTTGGAACCGACACCACAGTGGTCAAAGCAGATTCGGCACCGATAGCCATCGGCGCCAAAAGCTTAGTGGATCCAGAATCGGCTCCAGCCGGAGCCGATCTCGACTCTAAACAAGTCGGAGCCGAGGCCACAGGCTTAGAAGCAGAAGCCTGGGTCTTGGCAGGTTTAGTTGATTTTTGAGGGGCCGACTTAGCCGGAGAGCCCTCCGGCTTAAGAAGACCCCTGAGAATCAACTTATTCTGTCTCTCCTGCAGGACTCTCTGGCTGAAGGAGTGACAAATAGCACAGGAGTCCTGCAGGTGAAGAGGGCCCAAACAGTACAGGCAAGAAGTGTGACCGTCTGTCAGAGACATCTTCTGACAGCACGAGTCACACTTCTTAAAACCTGAAACCCTCTCTTTAGACATGGTGCCTTAACACAACACACACACACCAGTCCAATTAAATTAAACTAATACCAAAAGGTATTTAGTAAAAAACACCAACACGCACACCCTAACAGGGGGGGGATGGGATAGAGAAACTAACTGACTAAAAAAATTAAAAGAGACAGGGAATTCTGTCAGAAAAAGTTAACTTTAAAGTTAAACTATCAAAACAAATTAGTTTTTAACTAAAAAGGGGCTTAAATGTCACAAATGTGAATTACTTACCAGGAGCTGGTAAAGAGAAGACCTCCCAAGCGAAGCGGCAAACGAGATCTGGGTACTTCCTGCCTTGCATCATGGGATATGGGGCTGCCTCGAGCTGGTAAAAGGAGTTCTCGAGCTAAAGCAAGTGCCGAGTCGGAGCCGAGGGATCGGCTCCGAACCCATCAAGCAAGAATGAAGGCGAGATTGACAACTTAACATCGAGTAATTTGGGATGGTTGGAAGGTCTGGATATGAGACGCATGGATGAGTTGACAATAGAATTTAGGGTAGCAAGCAGGACAGCAACTTTGTCAGAGACCCCTGCAGCTACAGTACCCTGAAGAGTATCTCCCAACTCCTTAAGGAGATCTCTTTGCAACTTAGTGAAATGGGTTAAATAGTTCAGTGAATGGAGAGTAAAAGTCTATCCATGATCCTAGACACTCTATTAGGAGGATGAATAGACGAGGAAGTCTTAGACATTTCCTTTTTGGTGCCTGCCGCCACCACCATGGCATCAACAGGGACTCCTTTGGACAAGAAAGTTTTATCTGGTGGAGCTGATATAAACTTATTAGGCCTCCTAGGAACAGGCTCCATGGACTCCTGTGACTCCCACGCCCTCCGAGAGACCAACTGCATGAGCTCATCGAAAGGCAGAGACACCCAAGAGGTGGAGGGTTGAGACCCAAAAGCCTTCAGGAGAACTAACTCATTCTCAGTAGGGTTTTTGGACTGACAATCACCCCTCTGCCTAAGGACCTCGAGTATCTCAGCAAAGGAGATATCCTCAGAGGGGGACCGCGGGGACCCTTCTGACTCATCCAAAGACTCCTGTGGGGAGTCCAAGTGTCTCCTCTTGCACAATCTCTTCCTGGGAACCTCCTCAGTGGGAACCTCTGGGGAGGTCTCGGAAGAGCAGGGGGCACCCTGTGGAACTACCTGAGGCTCTGGTCTCTAGCCTTGCCTGGATGATGGAAGCAGAAGACGACACAGGAGCTTTGTAGGATGAGGAAGCAAGGCCTGAGGTCAAAGATGTCTTGGGGTACAAGGCTCTCCTCATGGCCTTTAAGGCACCACGTCTCTGATGTGAGGGAGTTGACGGAGCTAAAGGAACCGCCAACCCCTCCCGCACCGAGGCCATGGGTTCCAAGCCGGTGGTAGGAGCAGAGCTCATCCGAGCCGAAGCCCCGAGAGGAAGAGTCAGCACTGACAAGTTGGTCCGACTATCATCCCCGGATCTGACTGGAGAGTGTTGGCTCCTAGAGTTCCTGGTCAGTGCCAAGGATGTCAGAGTGGATGGAGCCGAGGACACTGGAGCAGGTCTCGGCTCCAAAGGCTCCACGATCAACAGGTTTGCTTCCTCTGGCTCTGAAGGTCCAGTACGGCTCAGAGGAGGAGTAGTCAAGTAAGGAGTAGTGGTCTTCAACTCTGAAGCTGCTTGGGTCGGAGTCAACAACAATTTAGCAAGGCCTGGTGCCTGTAAAAGCTTCTGCACCAATCGATCCATATCCAAATCCGACAGGCTGACAGAAGACCTAGAAGAATGCACCGACGGTGCCGACAGAAGCAATGGAGATAGAGACCTTTCGGTTAATGGCTCCAAGGCTGTGGGCCGGCTCTGAAAAGAAAAGACAGTCGGCGCCGAGGTCTGTGGAGCCGATGTTGCAGAATCCTCCAACCTTTTAGATTTCTTAGACTGCTTAGAGTCCTCAGAAGATCTAGAGGACTTGGAAGACTTGCTGGCCACATCCTGGTCACTCAAAGCATCTTGAAAGGGCTGCTGTAACAAGTCCCTGTCTACGAATTTCCTTTTCTTCTCTAGTAACACTCTCGAGGAAAAAGAATGGCAAATGGCACAAGACTCCTGTAAGTGGACAGCTCCTAAGCAGTAAACACATGTTTTGAAAAAAAAGTACTGGCCCGAGCTTGCACTGGAACCTCCGATCAGATGCCACGGCAAACTACATCTGGGGTAATTCACAGTGCATCATGGGATAGGGGCTTGGCCTCGAGCTACTGGAAGACCTCGAGCTTTGCATACGGCCGTACCGGAGCTGATGGATCGGTTCTGAACCCATCAGTAAAGAATGAACGGCAGGATTGAACAACTTCACATCAAAGTGTTACTGGTATACATGTTAAATTCACATCCCTTCCCCTATCAGTGTGACATTCGAGCTGGTTCTGCCCTACTTAGTAGCTGTCATAATAATATAATAATCCTTATGTACTTTAAAAAAATTAATAATGATGTGGCACCTCTTATTTAACAGGATTATTAAGTCTGTGATTTTGGGGACTTCCGCGGGGGTGCAGCGGTAGCATTGTTGCCTCACAGCAAGATGTTCTCCCATTCGATTCTCGGCTGGAGTTCAGGGAGTGTTTTCTGTGTGGAGTCTGCATGTCCTCCCATTGGTTGGGTAGGCGTTCGAAAGACATGCGTAAATGGGCGTGCCTTCGTTGAAGTTTGAACATCGAGCTGGCACCTCAACGTTCGTGAAAATCTACTGCCAATCATTAGCGGACCAGAGTTCCGCTGTGGCGACCCCTAACCGCGAAAAGCCGAAAGACAACAACAACATTAAGTCTGTAATTTTATCCAAGACAAAATACTACACAGCTGAAAATATATAAACCTTAGACCATATGGCAATCTAAAAATATATATAAATATATACATACACACTGCATGCAAAAAATCCATTGTAAAATTCATATTCAATTTCCATAACCTATTGTAAACAAAGATCGCTTTCATCCTTCTAGATTTCTTCGGGTCTGTGTACAAGAACCCTAGAAACTATCTACAAAAATATTATTGTATAATTACAGTACTGTTATTATACATCATTTTGAATAAAGTAGAAAAAAGAAGAGGAAAAAGAAAAAAATGTTTGATGATAGAAACAAAATATGCACTTAAATTAAAACTATTTAACATGGTATTTAAAACCAACTGGAAGAATAAAATAAAATAAAACAAAATTAGTCATGTAAACAATGTGGGAATTTTCTAAGTTCCAGTAAACTTTTAAGTGAACAGTAGTAGTTTAGTCCAGGCTTCCTAAAACAGTTCAGCTTTAATTGCCACGAGTTAGAAAGCTTGTGAGGAAACTATAGCTTGTGAGGAAACTATTACTCTTGTTATTTTTGTTTCACTTGGATCACTTATCTGTGTACTTAAAAAGGATCTTTGACTGGAAACAAACTGCCTACCTTGCCTGGATTATTTTCGAATACTTAGTAATTCTGTTTAATATTTCAAATTACATATTTTTTATTATTTTTTTGACTTAGGATGAGTGATTGTTACTTCTACCACCATTATCTGATCTGATTAATATACATTGATTAATTAACTAGATATACATGGATTGAAAATCTTCCACACAGAGATGTTTCTTACACTGTTTTGTTTTTGGACCCACTATATTTGTTTAGTGGGTAGTTTGAGACTTTGGGGATACCACGGAGATTACTTGTAAATTCTTTTTTATAAGACCTGTTGCTCCTACTACTACTGGAATTGTCTAGGTATCTTTCTTACACATTGTCCTTGTTTCTGCTTGTGAATCCTGGTACTTTATGACTTTGTGCCTCTGTACGTAAGACACTGTAGTCACTAGGGGTAGCGATTTCAATAATCAATGCTACTTTTGTTTTTTTTTTCATGGAGTACTATATCTGGTTTTCTTGCATTTATTTTATGAACTGGTAATGGATGATCCCATGTGATATAAACTTCATTTTCTATGATGCTTTATGGTTCATGTTTCCAGTGCTTTTCAGCTACTTCAGAATTATAATGTTTGCACAATCCCCAATGCAATAGTTTTGCCACATTACTATGCCTTTCAGTATACAGTCCTTTTGCCATCAGCATTTCACAAGCAGCAATAAGGTGTGCAACTGTTTCCAATTCTGTTTAACAAAACCTGCATTTGCCTGTTTCTCCCACATCTTAAATGGACTTAGTAAACCAATGCGTACGTAGTCCATTACCTTGGGCTGCCAATATTAACCTTTCATCTTTTGGTTTAACTTCACCTCACCTTAACCATTCCCACATTCGATCCTGATCAACATGAGGTTGTTCCAAGAGTTTTTTTATACCTGCAACTACATTTATGCATTTTCCACATTTCTTGTCTTCTCAGCTGATTCTTCGCCTTATATTCTTTCTTTTATTTTTTTGGCACATTCAGTTGCTACCTGATTTTTATCTACTTCCGGTTTGATTTCCACTCTCACTTGATGCCAATAAGCTTCTGCTAAACTAAGTAGGGAAGTCATCTTATACTTATTCTCCTCATGTTTTCCACATCTTCAATGGACTTAGTAAACCAATGCATACGTAGTCCAATACCTTGGGCTGCCAATATTAACCTTTCATCTTTTGGTTTAACTTCACCTCACCTTAACCATTCCCACGTTTGATCCTGATCAACATGAGGTTGTTCCAAGAGTTTTTTTATACCTGCAACTACATTTATGCATTTTCCACATTTCTTGTCTTCTCAGCTGATCCTTCGCCTTATATTCTTTGTTTTATTTTTTTGGCACATTCAGTTGCTACCTGATTTTTATCTACTTCTGGTTTGATTTCCATTCTCACTTGATGCCAATATGCTTCTGCTAAACTAAGTAGGGAAGTCATCTTATACTTATTCTCCTCATGTTTCAATACTTTCATTATGTTTGGGTCTTGTGAGGTGAGCAGATATGTATACAGTCCCACTTTTGCAAATCTATACATGTAATCTATTTAAAGGACACCCATACCTCCTTCAGAACAGGGAATATATACTCTTGGTAAGCACTGATTTTTACAAATCATTTGATGAGTATGAAGCATCCTTCTTGTTTTCCTGTTCAAACTATCCAACACCTTTTGGGGCCAATCAGTCACTCCAAAACTGTAAGTTAGGAGAGAAAGAGCAAATTGGATTATAGCTTGGACTTTACTCTTAGATGTTAGTTAGTTAGTTTATCTTTCAGCTTTTTCCCGGTAAGTGGTCGCCACAGCAGAACTCCAGTCCACTAATGATTGGCAGTAGATTTTTACGAAATGCCGAGGTGCCAGCTAGACTCCCAACCTTCAACGAAGGCACGCCCATTTACGCACGCATGTCTTTCGAATGCTACTCAACCGCGGGGAGGACATGCAGAGTCCACACAGCAAGGCACTCCCAAGCCATGCCGAGAATCGAATGGGAGAACCTCTTGCTGTGAGGTAACAATGCTACCGCCATACCACCGCGAGATGGGACTTTACTCTTAGATATCAATGCTTATTTTAGTATTTAGTCTAAAATATTCCTTACTAAGTTTTATTCACATTTGTTCATGTTTTATTGTTGATCCTTCATCATTTCCCTAATATTTATAAACTCCCTCTTGCTCAAGTTCATTTATATCACATTCCTGTCTCACACTCATGTTTATTTGGTGCTGTAGCTTTCCTGCTTTAAAGTTTGCCTTTGCACGTTTATCAAGACCAAATGACACATTCTTATATCATCTGAAAATGTTTTAACCATTTGCAGTTGTACTTTCAGATCCTCATCTGATGAACTATATAGCTTTATATCATCTACAAAAAGATGGTACTAACACAATACTAGTACAGTACTAAAGTACAGTTGTGTACACTTACCATAAATGTAGATATTCGAGTGTATTCACTGCTGCAGTCATTACATTTGGGTTATCTGCTTGCAGGTAGCCCTCAGTCGGCCTGATTATCAAAGTCTTGAGTCCTGCATCGGCTGCTGTCTCATCTTCCATGACGTCAGGTAATCAGGGGGATAAAGCAGGCAGCCGACGTCATTACATCAGTTTTTCTTGCCCCAGATGTCAGGTGTCCCCATAATGGGAAGCAATTATATATATAAGATTACACCTCCAACAAAAAAGCAAATACACCAGAAAGCTTTAAGCATAGTAAGCAAGAACAGAGGTATAGTCAATAGAAGTGAGGGGGCTGGAGGGAGGGTAACCAGGACTGCAACAGTGACTACACTCGAACATCTACATTTATGGTAAGTGCACACAACTGTACTATGTTCTTAATGTTTCACTGTTGCAGTCATTACATTTGGGTAGATTCCCAAAGCTAAGGAAGGGAGGAGGCAACTGGATAGCATTAGGACCAGCTATAAGGCCCTGCAAGACTGCAGTGGCAAATCCAGCTCTGGATTTAGAGAAAATTGGCAAGTGGTAATGCTTGGTGAAGGAATGTACAGAACTCCAGGTAGCAGCTTCTAGGATGTCCCTGGTAGGGACACCTCTGGGAAAGGCTGCAGCAGTAGATGCAGCCCTGGTTGAATGTGGTCTTATCCCCTGTGGGGTAGGTTTTCCATGGTCCTTATAGCAGAAATAAATACAATTGCCTAGCCACTTAGAAATGGTTTGCTTTGAAATGGCCTTCCCCTCTGCCCCTGCAGCAAATGCAACCAGCAGCTGTTCAGATTTCCTGAGAGGGTTAGTCTTCTCCAAGTAAAATCTAAGTTGTCTGTGCACGTCCAAGGAGTGCAATATTCTCTCCCCTTTGTTCTGTGGATTAGAAAAAAAAGGTTGGTAAATGAATGAACTGATTAAGATCCACACTGGATACCACCTTGGGCATAAAGGAGTTATTGGTCCTGAGGGACACCTTGACCGCATGAAAGATGATGAAAGGCTCAACTGCCATGAGGGCCTGTAATTCAGGCACCCTTCTTGCTGAAGTGATGGCTAGAAGGAAGGTTGTTTTCCAAGAAAGGAATTTCAACTCTGCATTTGCAGCTGGCTCAAAGGGAGGTACAATGAGTTTTTCCAATACAAAGTTAAGGTCCCAGGCTGGAGTAGGGGCTCTCCTGGGTGGTCTTAAGTTTTTGGCCCCTCTGAGGAACTGCATCAGCAGTGGAGGAGAGAAGAGGGATGGCTCTGTACTATAACGAGCTGAAATGGCCGAGGCATGAATTTTGATGGAAGAAAAGGAAAGGCCCTTGTGTAGCATCTCAGTTAAGCATTGAAGAATGTGTGGTAAATTGGGCACAGTTGTGTCCATCCCCTGTGTTTGGTTCCAGGAACAGAATCTTTTCCATTTTTCAGCATAGGGTTTTCTAGTGCTAGGCCTCCTTGCCTCCAGAATGACATCCATCACTTGCTTACTGAGGGATGGTAACGGAGAGATCATGAAATTAGCCAGGCTGCAAGGTTCAGGGTTTGAAGCTGTGGGTGCAGAATCTGCCCTCCTGCTGGGACAGCAAAGCAGGGGTCTGAGGCAAGTATCATGGTTCCAGAAGTGACACAATGCGTGGGACGGGATACCAGTGCTGGCGTGGCCAGTGTGGTGCAATAAGTAATGTCCTTGGTTTGTCCTGTTTGATCTTTAGTAGCACTTTGGAGAGGACAGGCAGAGGGGGAAAGGCATAAACTGATAGGTTTTTCCACATTAAGGCAGGGCATTCACTTTCCAAGCTTGTCTGTGTGGAGTCCTTGTGCAGAATGTTTCCAATTGGTAGTTCTGAAGGAAGGCAAACAGGTCTATCTCTGGGCTCCCCCATTTGTTTCTCAAAATGTTGAATATCTCTGGATCCAGTTTCCACTCGTGTGGGTCCATGAGATTTCTGCTTAGGTCGTCTGCCAGTGTATGTAGCTTGCCTGGCAGGAAATGAGCTTGTAGGTACATTTGCTAGCTCAAGGCTGTGTTCCACAGAGCCATGGCTAGTCTGCAGAGAGGGTACGAGTGGGTTCCCCCTTGCTTGTTTATGTACCACATAACAGTGGTGTTGTCCGTCTTTACCAATAATTGTCCTAGAAGAATGTGGTCCTTGAAGGCTGTCAGAGCATTCTGTACAGCTAAAATTTCTTTTTGATTGATATGCAGGTGCATCTGACTCAGGTTCCATTTGCCCTGAATGCACTACCCTGCCAAGTGAGCCTCCCATGCATAGTCTGATGCGTCTGTTGTTAGGGTTTGTTCAGCAGGGGGTAGAGTGAATGGCAGTCCCTTGTTTTGGTGGCAGGCCTCTGCCCACCAAAGGAACTCTATCTTTAGACAAGGTATGACAGGAATTATTGATTCTAGGTCCTGCGAATGTTGACACAATACGCTTTTTAGATACCATTGTAGTTTCCTCATATGCAGTCTTGCATATGGAATTAGTAGAATGCAAGAGGCCATGAACCCCATGGCTTGCAGTATTTTCCTTGCAGATAGCTGGATCTTTGTGGCCAGTTTTTTGAAGTAGGCTGTCAAATGAACTTGTTTCTCTGGCGTGAGGTAGGCCATCTGGGAAGTTGTATTCAAGCTTGCTCCCAGGAATACAATTTGTTGGCAGGGTACTAGATGTGATTTCTTTTCGTTTATGGTGTACCCCAGAGAAGTCAGTAATTTATTTACAAATGCCAGATGGTTTCATAGTATGTCCTGGCTTTCAGCCTGAATTAGACAATCGGACAGGTATGGGTATATTTGAATATTTCTTTGCGTACAAAATGAAATGACTGGTGCTAGGCACTTTGTGAATACCCTGGGTGCAGTAGATAAGCCAAAGGACAGTGCAGAGAACTGACAGTACATGTAGCCTGCTCTGAAGCATAGGTATCTTCTGCAAGATTCCCTTACTGGGATGTGCAGGTATGCTTCCTTTAAATCCAGTGTTGCTAGCCAGGCATTTTTGCCTAGCATGGGAAGCAGCTGATGAAGAGTTGGCATTTTGAATTCTGGGATTACCAAAAAAAGAGTTTAGGATAGACAGGTCCAGGATAGGACGCCAGGAAATATCTTTTCTGGGTACCAGAAAAAGTCTTGAGTAGAAACCTTGCCCCCATTCTTTTTCTGGGACAGGTTGAATAGCCCTGATGCTTAGAAGAGAGAGAACTTGCTTTTGAGCCTCTGCCCACTGATTTGGGGGTAGGTCTGGCCAACCGTTTGGGGTTGGTAAGAAGTGGAAGTGAAATCTGTATCCTTGGGAAACTATACTTAAAACCCATTTGTCTTGGGTAATGAGTTCCCATTTTTTGCATGCAGGGCAATCTTTCCCCCTAAAGGAATAGTTAGTTGAGCAGGGCTGGGAAGGTTTAAAGTTAAGTCATTGTGACAGTTTACCATAGGGGGGGGGGTCTTACTACTCCCAGCTTTGGAAGTGGGAGCCCCCCCACTGCTTAGGCCTGTGAGTACCTTGGGACTGAAGCCTGAGTGTTCTGCTGGTTCTGGGTTTGGACTGAGAAGTCCTGGAAGAGGCAGAAAAGGACCAATTCTTAGAAGGCCAGTGCCTACTAAATCTGGGAGGCTGTACTTGCAGGAAATATTTAACAGTTTGCACAGATTTAGCTTTTTCCTCCATCTTTTTAAATACTTCTTCTTCTTTGTTGCCAAACAGGTGGTCTTGGTTTAAGGGAGCATCCAGTAATTTAGCTTTAACATGATCTGGCAAAGATTGTTCCTTAAGCCAAGCATGCCTTCTAAGTACAGACCCAGTGACAGCAGCCCTGCAAGATGCCTCTAATGAATCAAAACCACATTGCAAAGTATGTTTTCCAACTTGTTCAGCAGAATGCATTAAATGCTGTAATTCTTTATTTTCAGCACACTCAGGAATCAACATCAATTTCTCTTTAAGCAATCCAATAATATGCTGCTGATACTTTAACATATGAAACTGGCAGTTTAAGGCCCTGATGGCCAAAGCTGCAGAAGTGTATACCTTCTTACCCCATCTGTCCAGGGTCCTGGAAACTCTATCAGAGGAGGTAGGGTTTTTGGCAGTAGAAGCCTTAATGCCTTTGGGTCCCTGTGAAATGGTCTCATGATCCGCAGTAGGATTCTTAAAGAGGAACTTGTGAGAGTCAGGTACCCTGTAATACCTGTCAGGTTTTCTGGGAGCTGGAGGTAGAGATTCAGGGACTAGGCTAGATTCTGAGAAGGCATCATCTACAGTGTCCAGTACAGGAGGGATAGCTAAAGGCGTGTGTTGACGTAGGAGTAAGAATTCCCTAGGCTTCTTTTTGGAGTCATTAATCCTGGCCTTCCCAGCGGAAATGCTCCCTAAGAGTATGCAAAGTTTCACCAAAAGAGAAATCCTCTGGAAGGGAAGCAGAGGGAATGGAGTCCACTGCATCAGAATCCTCATAGGTAGACAAGGGCAACTCCTGGTCATCAGAGAAAACAGAAATTTCAGAATCCTGGTCAGAAGAATCAGAAGGAAAATCAGTTCTAGGTCTCTTAGAGGGAGAAGGGTGGCTTCACCTGATTAGAGTAATAAGGTCTTCAGCCATTCTTATCATATCATTGACTGCCAGCATTTTTAAAAAGTTGTTTTTTGTTTAAATAATTTGTTTAACTGTTGTAGGCTACACATTAAAGTGCAATAGCCTTTTCTGATCATTTGTAGTCATTTAAAGCTGTTTTAGGTGTATTTTTTACTGTTTTTGCCTTATCTTTTCAAAAAAAAAAAAAAAAAAAAAAATTCCTTGTTTCCCGCCTTTCTAAGCTAGAATAGTCCAGTTTTCAGGCTAGTGCTGAATTCAGGGCTGTGATACTAGTTTCTGAGTTGCCCATACCTTACTTGGATAGAAGGAAGTTTCTCTGTTCACCTGTGAGACAGGGGACCTTTGAGCAGCCTATCTGTCCCTGGAGGAGTGGTTCCAGCCCAGAAGTTAGTAGTTTATTGGCCATTTTGGGCAAATTTCTATCACTTTCATTTCCCTACTATAAAAACTGCATTTGCACAGTTTTGTGTGCCGGACAGCGCCAGTTAGCTACGGTTAAATTACTCCCGGTTCCACTAAGTCTCCTCTTCAGTTTTTACCTTGAAACTTGTCTAACTCTCAACCTAAGCACTCAAAAAGCATCCTACAGCCCAGCACTTGCTCAGACCTAATAACAAGCACTAATATACCCTGACACTTGATTGCCCAGCAGGACAAGGCACTCTATTCACCCCTCATCAACCAAGCAACTAAGCAGCTCACCCTACTATTCAGGCATGACCAAAGGGCAATTTCAGATGTACTCTCCAGTCCAGCTGGTGAATCTGGGTATCCTGAGGCAATGTTACAACTGCCTCATGTACACAGACAACCCTCTCCTCCTACCACAAAACACTAACATATGTGAGAGATGCAATTATACAGCCAAACTGGAGGCTAAGCTGTCTCCACCCAAGACTGGAATAGACAGTCAAGAGGGGAACGTTAACACTTGCACCACACCTCCAGCCACAAACAGACCTACTAAAACAGCACTGGCAGAAAATACACATTAATACACAAAATCATACTCGGAGGCTCTAAATAAAAACCTGCAAAAGCAACAGAGACCTCCAAAGCAGACACCCAAACAACCTGCACCTCCCGTCACAAACCAGACAACACATAAAACACAAAATCAGTGTGCCGCACAATCACAGCCCTTATGGCGAAAATAACATAGCTAACAGACTAGTAATAGGGGACTCTATAGTCAGGCATACTGACGTCCCAATCACTAGGCTGGACAAGCAAAAGGTTACTGGTTAGCTGCCTGTTGGGAGCCAGAAACCACCACATAACACAAGCACTCAGGTCACTCCAGAACAAGTACAAATATGACTCTGTCATTGTTCATGTTGGTGTGAATGACCTGAGACGTACCTCCCTGGACTACATGAAAAGAGACATGGAAGAGCTCTCTGATCATGTAGTCCAGGCTGGTATGACCCTGACCCTGAGTAGCATCCTGCCCTCACCAAGAATGATACCTCAGTATAAAGAAAAAAATGATCAATTTCAACAACTGGCTAAGCTTCTGGTGTCATTCAAAGGGGATCCAGTGTCTGTCAGCCTGGGACGACATGCTCGACAAGCCGCATTGCTTCGCAAGAGACAGCTTGCACCTGTCACCCCTAGGCTTTCGAATACTGGCCAAGACTCTTGCTGCCCCCATAGTGCCTTTTTTAGGCAAGGCTCAAAAGTCAAACCCACCTCCGTAAACAGCACAATTAAAAAAAAACTGAGGGTTATGCTACTCAATGCCAGGTGTTTAAAATCTCAAAATGCACCTGTTCGAAGCACTCCTCAGTATGGACAACGTCGACATCTGTGCAGTAACTGAAACTTGGTTCAAGGCTCCAGAGAGCACCCCAGCACTACCAGGCTACAACTCATACCACACGTTTCGGCCACAGAACACGGACCAAAACACAAAAGGAGGGGGTGTATCCATATTCATCAAACATACCTACACCTCCAGGTTAGTGGCACAGCATGATATCTCTGAGATCATCCATGTGCAACTAACATCGGGCAAATCTGCAATGCAAATTGTGGTCTGCTACAGATCACCCTCCATGACCCAGGACCTCCAGTCCACCTTTCTAGAGACACATGAAGGTCCTACTGAACACCCTGATATTGGGCGATTTCAATTACCCTACCATTAACTGGGAAAACTACTCGAGTACAAACTCCCAGGCCCAGCGCTTCCTGGAATTTATCAACTCAAACGCACTGGATCAACTGGTAAACTCCCCTACCAGAAGTGAAAAAATATTGGACCTGGTCATCACCAACATGGGCAACAGGTGTTCCACACCGGAGGTCAGCCCGTCACTGGTTAGATCAGACCATAAACTAATCACACTGGATGTCCACACCCCACCACCACCCCCAACTAAGGAAACCACAGTAAAAAACTTTTCTAAAGCAAACTTCAACTTACTTAAGACAGAGGTGGTAAGTTTCACAGCCCCCACGCTAAAGGATAACGCTGCCCAAGATGCAGAAACCTTTACAAATGCACTCTATCAGCTTCTACAAGGATGCATGGATCGTGCCATCCCTAGCAAAACCAAGACTCACTCATCTAAGAGAAGGAAACCAGTTTGGTGGACCCCTGCCATAAACAGGCTATACAATAGAAGGGGGAAACTAGTTCAGAAAAAAAGCAAATCCCAAGAAGGAAAGACATCCCTGATCAGCATCAGTAAGAAACTAAGGTCCCTCATAAAATCATCCAAGGCCCACAAAGCCTTCTTTAGCTATGTTAAGAATCTAAGCGGCAACTCGCAGATATGCTCTGAACTAGTGCAAAATGGCACAAAATATGCTGAACCTAGGTGGTATTGCCAACAGCCTGGCAGATAGATTCAGTGAAAACTTCACCCCACTCTCAGCCCCAAGAGGGCCCACAACAATACCAGAAAAGTGTAGCGTCCCGGAAATCACAGACGCACAAATGAAAACAGCCCTTTCAAAAGCTAAAAACACAGCGTCAATGGGGCCAGATGGTGTCCCAGGCTGCGTCTTGCACAAACTACAGAACAAACTAACCCCCCACCTAAACATGCTGTTCATCCTCAGCCTCTCCACAGGCTACGTGCCCATAGAATGGCGCACAGCAATGGTTATTCCTCTCCACAAAGGAGGAGCCACAACTGACCCTGGTAACTATCATCCCATAAGCCTGACTAGCCTGGTCTGCAAGGCTATGGAGCGCATCATCATGGAACTCATTAACAAAGACATTGGGAACCTTCAAACACTTGACCCGAACCAGTTCGGCTTTGTTAAGGGCAGATCATGCCTACTAAACCTGGTTGATTTCTTCGAGACAGTCACCAAGGCCACAGACGGGGGAAAGGTGGTTCACACAGCCTACCTTGACCTCGTCAAGGCATTCGACACCATTCCCCACTCGGGTATTACATAAAAACTCACCAGCCTGAACATAAACCCCTACGTCACGAGATGGGTTGCCAACTGGCTTACAGACAAAACTCACATGGTAAGAATAGCAGGCTCCAGGTCCGACTCTAAACCAGTCACAAGTGGTGTCCTGCAAGGCTCAGTCCTGGGACCCCTACTGTTCGGCATATACTTCTCAGAAGTACAGGCAAACACAGGAGGACTATGGCTAATCAAATTCGCCAATGACTGCAAACTGGGAGCCATAATTGACTCTCCGGCTGACACGGACATCCCCCAAAAGGGACATACTGAGACGGACACCTGGTGTCAAAGTCATGGCCTCAAGCTAAATGCCAAAAAATGCATAGTCATCTCGCTTGGGAAAAACAAAACACCCATGAATTACCACATAGGTGGCAGCCCCCTTAATACAGAAAAGGTAATAAGAGATCTGGGGACCCAGGCAGATAGTAATCTCTTCTTTGACAATCATATTGCCAAAGTAGTTAGGAAATCCTTCTATGTGGTCCATCTAATTACTAAAGGGTTCGCATCTAGAAATAAAGAGGTTATAGAGCCCCTCTACTCGTTACTCATCAGACCCATCATAGAGTACAATGCCCCATTTGGGATGTACCTCACAAGACACTTCCAACAGCTGGAAAGACCACAAAAGTACCTCACCAAGAGGATTACTGGCCTCAAACATATGTCCTATGCAGCCTGACTGAAAATACTCCGGCTGTACTCAGTGGCATATCGCTTACTCAGAGGTGATCTCTGCCTGACTTACAAAGCCATGTCCAACTCAGAATTGATGGACATGCTCCACCTAAAGAAATCCAAGTCACTGCAAGCCACGCGCTCTAGTAAGCTAAACCTTGCCACAACAATAAATAGAACATGCTGGAGGGATAGATTCCTGTCACAGAGACTCCCCATGCTTTGGAACAAAATTCCAAACTACATTAGGCACAGCCCCTCACTAACACTCTTCAAGAGAAACCTTGACGAGTGGATGGGTAACAGAAAATACACCCCTGAGATCACTTCATTGGCTCTGCTTGACAGAGGATCAGTTAATTAATCAATGGGGTGGGGAAAGCCGACACACTCTGGCTAGGCTTATAAATGCCCTCGGGCAGATACCCTAGTACCTACCTATGAACCTATTTGTTTTTTAGGCATGGGGCCTGACCATGCAGTCTGGACATCGGTTTTCTAGGCATGGATCGAGTTTTAGGCCTTGAATAAGAAGATGACGTTGGTTTAATATGCAAGTCAGTAGGCCTGAATACAGCCTCAGAAGCCGGTGCCTGCACAGCGGCTCCGGACCCATCCAAGGTAGAGACATCAGCAGATTCCACAGTCGAAGAAGCATCTGGCGGCATACTGGACTCCGAATGGGTCTCACTAGAGGCCTGCGAATCTGAAGTAGCGGGTATCAGGGGTTGCAAAAGCGCCTTACTGAGTACCGGCGAACTGGTGACTAGCTTAGGAGAAGCGTCGTCGGCAGTTTTGGACCTATGCAGTCTGTCTCTGTCTTTATCTTTGCGTTTTTTTCAGAATGTCAGTAGTTGGGTGGCTTACCAAAGCCATTTATGGATAATTGAATCGAGTACCAAAATATTTAGATGCGAAAATGAATCGACGAAGAACAGTTCGAGGTTTGAATAAGGCACAAAACCGACAGTGTGCTACACTGTGGTATGGGCCTAAGCAAGGAGTGCAGTACGAATGAAAATCTTTATGAGGTATTTGCTTTCCACAAGAAATACAATTGTTAACTTTTACTGACATCGGCTTAGAGCAAGAAAAAGGATCCCCAACGAGGTACTTAGCTTAGTTGAAGACTTCAGATCTGAAACTCGAAAATGAAAAATTCAGGATTCGGCTGACCGGCACTTGCGAACTGCTTCTGCTTTGGGCACCGCACGGCAAGAAAGACTGGGGTAATGGCGTCGGCTGCATGCTTTATACCCCTGACTACCTGACGTCATGGAAGATGAGACCGCAACTGATGCAGGACCCAAGACTTTGATAATCAGGCCAACTGAGGGCTACCTGCAAGCAGATAACCCAAATGTAATGACTGCAACAGTGAAACACGAAGAACATCAGTACTGTAAGTTCTTGCTTAAGTGTTCTCAGGTCATTATTACTAATTCCACCTGGTATCTGTGCTTTGTTTGTATCCAGTTTGCATGGTTCTTTATCAATATAATCCAATCTGTTGTCTGTACCAGAAGGGAGTCACCACAATGATCTTTAGGGAGTCCTTCTGAATCTTCAAAATTACCCTGGGCATTAGTGGAAAGGGAGGAAAAGCATACAGGAACATCCCTGTCTAAGGAAAAGAAAATATATCTGTTTTTGAAGTCTTCTTTCATGGTGTCCTGTAGCAGAATTTTGTCAAATGATTGCTGTGAATGCAGGCAAACAGATCTATCTGAGGTGTTCCCCATAAGTGGATCAATTCCTGGAAGCCTCCCTGATTCTTCTATTTGTGAGGGTCTTTCCTGGTGCTGCTCAGCTTGTTCGCCACAAACTTTTTTCTCAAACTAGATAGATGATACCCACAGAGTGAGATTGTGCTGAAAATCTATACACCATGGCTACTATGCACAGAGGGTAACATTTGATTCTCCCTGTCTGTTTATGATCTGACCAGGTGGCATAATGGTTAAGGTCTTTGTTGCCCATACACAAGGTACAAAGTTCAATCCTGATCTCTGGCCAATGCCTGTTTGGAGTTTGTATGTTCTCACTGCGCCTCTGTGGGGTTTCTTCCACCTCTGAAAAACATGCTAAGTGTTTTCATCTCATACTCATCAATGACTGGAGCTGTGGGCAGCAACACAGACTCTACATGGTGCCCTATAGGAGGAGGAGTTGTACAGACCAACTGCTTTGGGATATCTACTGTGGTGCGTAGTATCCTCAAGACAGGGCAATAACTTATCTAATAATACATTCTCCATTATTTTCCGCAACATGAAAGTAGACTTAAGGGTCTTTATAACAGTTAGTTATGTACTCACCATAACGATCGATGTATGTGGTCCATCTCGCCTACATCCATTACTGATGGGTTCGGAGCTGACAATCGGTCTGACTCGGCCGACTATTTTCTAGCACGAAGTCTCTGATTGGCTGGGCTAACTGGTATCCCAGGATGCACCTCTCCCAACCCCCCCCAGATCTTGTTTGCATACCGTGCAATCACTCCACATACACAAACCTCACTAAGAGGAATATGAACCACCAGGAAGAGGGAATAAACCGATTCTGAAGGGTCTCAGAGCAATTTTCCTCCAAATCCTTCAGGCAGGGGGCAGGTGGGAGGGTACTTAAGAATGTAGGCGAGATGGACCACATACATCGATCGTTATGGTGAGCACATAACTAACTGATGTTATGTGGTCCTATCTCGCCTACATTCATTACTGATGGGACAGCGTCCCTAGCACCTCTAACCCGGGAGGCTCATAGGAAAATACTCCTGAGAACCGTGGAACCAAAGGAAGCCCGGCCTCTAGATGCCACGTCCAACTTGTAATGAGAGATAAAGGTGTGATGAGAAGCCCATGTGGCCGCTGCACAAATGTCGTCCAAGGAAAGCCTGGCATGATATGCTACTGAAGTCAAGACCGCCCTAGTGGAATGGGCCTTGACTGGGAAAGGTAAGTTTCTGCCTGCTGATGAGTAAACAAGGGTAATGCAATCCTTAATCCACCTGGAAATTGTGCACTTGGAAACAGAGCTACCCGTTCTATTCTCCGAAAAGGAGACAAACAATTGATCCGATTTTCTTAACTGTTTCATCCTGTGTAAATAGAATCTTAGTTGTCTATGCACATCCAATTGATGAAATTTGAACTCCGCCTTGTTGGAGAAGTTGGGAAAAAACACAGGTAACTCAATGGACTGGTGGAGGTTAACTGTAGACGACACCTTAGGGAGGAAGGACGGATTAAGTCTCAAGGAAACCCTGTCCTTATGGAAAACCAAATATGGGGGTCTAATGGACAATGCTTGAAGTTCTGATACTCTTCTAGCCGAGGTGATGGCCACTAAGAAAGCAGTCTTCCAGGACAAGAATTTTAGTTCACAAGTGGCACCCGGCTCAAAGGGGGGAGAAGTGATGGCTTGCAATACTAAATTTAAATCCCATGGCATGACGGGTGCTGACACAGGAGGACGCTGTAACCAGGCACCTTTCAAAAAGGCCTTGCAAAGTTTCTGGCCCATAAGAGCGGGCTCATAGGACACATGGAAGTTAGAAATGGCCGCCAGCTGCACTTTAATGGTCGAGGGAGCAGAACCTTGTCGGAAGAGCACAGCTAAAAAGTCTAAGACCGCCGATATAGGGGCTGTGAAAGGGTCCAGGCCTTGAGACTGAGCCCAGATGGAGAATCTCTTCCATTTGCTAGAGTAAATCCTTCTGGTGGGGGACTTGTGAGACGACGAAAGGATATGCACCACCTCAGGTGAAAAGAAATGTAGTCTAACTATCGATGGAAGTGGAGCAGCCAGGCTGTCAACCTGAGGGACTGTAGGGAGGGGTGGAGCTGTCCCGACATATGAGTCAAAAGGTCTGGCACTGGGTCCAAAGTCCAAGGACCGTCCACTGTGTACCGTTGAAGGAAGGGGAACCAGACCTAGTAGGGCCAGTGTGGGGCAATCAGAATCATCTTGCTTCCCAAATGAATGGCTTTCTGAATCACTCTTGGTAACAGAGGAAATGGAGGAAAGGCATAGAGCAGACCGGAAGGCCAACCATGGACTAGAGAGTCCCTGGGTTACTCCCCCTGTGGGGGGATGAGAGTGAAGTAGTTGCTGCATTTGGCATTGAGGGGACTGGCAAAGAGATCGCAGCAAGGCTGACCCCACCTGCTGAAGATCCGAGTGGCAACTCGGTTGTTCAGGGACCACTCGTAAGGCATCAGAATAGCTCTGCTTAGTCTGTCTGCTATCACGTTGGATTTTCCCGGAATGTGCGTTGCCACTAGAAACCGTTGGAAAGACACTGCCCAATTCCACACTCTCATGGCTTATCTGCAAAGGGGGTAAGACTTGGTTCCCCCTTGCTTGTTCAGGTACCAAACAACTGACATGCTGTCTGAGTGAATAGCAATTGTTCCCCGGGGAAGAGAGCTCTGAAGTGCTTGCAACGCTAATAGCACTGCTCTCATCTCCAGGACATTGATGTGTAAGTGTACCTCATGATCCTGCCAAGTGCCTTGGACCGTTCTGCCAGATAATGCCCCCCACTATATCTGGGAAGCGTCTGTGGTCACTGTGGCAGCAGGAGAGAGGGGGAGTAGATTCCTCCCCTTGTCCAGGTTGGAGGAACATAGCCACCAACGGAGATCCTGCCTGCAATGCTCTGTGAGGAGAATCGGATGAGAGAGGGGTAATTTTTGATAGGACCACAGGACTGAAAGGAGCCACTGGAGGATCCGCATGTGTAGCCTGGCTAAGGGTACTAACATGATAGTCGCCACCATGGATCCCAATAACTGAAGAACTAACCTGGCTTGGACCTTCTTCCGGGACAATAGAGCCTGGACCGGAGATTGCAACACTGTTATCCTTTCTTGAGGTAGAAAGTCCCTCATTAGGACCGAGTTTAACCCTGCGCCTATAAATACAACATGCTGTGAGGGCAGCAAGGCAGATTTTTCCCAGTTTAGTGTAATTCCTAACCTTTGACAAAGGTTTATGGTAGCCTCCCTGGCTTGGATGAGGAGATGCCTGGTGGGGGCGGTAAGTAGCCAATCGTCCAGGTAAGGAAACACCTGGAATCCTCGACGTCTCAGGTGAGCTGTCACCACTGCTAAGCACTTGGTAAACACCCTGGGGGCTGTGGTGAGACCAAAGGGCAGGGCTTGAAACTGGAAATGACTGGCTCCCAGCCAGAAGCGTAAATGATTCCTGGATGCCTTGTTTATCTTGATGTGATAATAGGCATCCTTGAGGTCGATGGAGCACATCCATACTCCCTCTCCCAACAATGGGAAGATGGACTGAAGAGTGGCCATTCGGAATATGGACTTCAGGACGTAGTGATTCAATCGGCTGAGATCCAGGATGGGTCTCAGGTCCCCTGTTTTTTTCGGCACCAAAAAGAGTCTTGAGTAAGTTCCTAATCCGATCTGGTCTGAGGGGACCGGTTGGATGACTCCTTTTCTTAGCAGCTTTGATATCTCTAGCGCTACTTGATCCCTTTGACTGGGTGGAACGTCCGGGATTTTTTTGATTAGGGGAGGGGGTGAAGCAAAGGGAATGGTGTAACCTCCTGTGATTATTCGAAGCACCCATCGATCCTGAGTGATGCTCTCCCAAGTTTGAAGATGCCTCGAAAAACGACCCCCGACTGGCTCCGGAGCAGCACAGTCGGGCGATCCCTCAGGGATGCTGATAGGAAGATCCGCGAAAGGAGTTGCGGTCTCGCAGATTGCGGAGGCCTCCTCTGCCCCTAGGGCGGCGTCTTCCAGAATAATTCCCCCCACCTCTGCCTCTGGTGGGGGGCTCACCATGGGTGGCTGGGAAAGACTTTTGTGATTTCTTGAACCACATCTTCCCTCCTCTCTGAGCCTTGGGATAAGGCCTAGAGGGGAGAGAAAAACGGGCTCCTACGGCAGATAAAGTCTTACCCTCCTGTTCACATCTGGTGAGAGTCTCTTTCACTTTGGGTCCAAAAAGAGAGGACCCATCGAAGGGGGCGTCCATGAAGGAAGACTTGAAGGCTTCCATGAAGTAACATAGGCACATCCAGGCTTGCCTCCTAAGAGCCAAGCCTGAGCTAGCTGCCCTACTCGCTCCTTCGGCTGCATAGGATATGAGCCTCATGGACGAGTTGACAATGGAACCAAGGGTAGACAAATGGGCATTAACAGTCTGCGCTACCGCCTCAGGCATGTTACCTGTCAAGGTATCTCCCAACTCTTTGAGGAGATCTCTCTGGAGCTGAGTAAAGTGACAAAGGTAATTCAAAGACCGCAGTGTAAAGGTCGCTGAAGACAGGGTACGCTTCCCATAGTGATCCATACTCCTGGACTCCTTGTTAGGAGGATGGACAGAGGAAGAAGCCTCTGCAACTTCTTGCTGAGTGGCTGACACCACCACCATGGCATCCACAGGGACCCCTCTTGTCAAAAACTCTTTCCCCGGGGGAGCAGACAGGAACTTATTAGGACGACTGGGCACTGGTTCCACGGAATCAGGGTGCTCCCACACCCTTTGATAAATCAGGTCTAATAGTTCCTTGAAGGGTAGAGACACCCAGGAGGTGGAAGGTTGAGCTATGAAGGCCTTGAGGAATACCGACTCCTCCTCAGAGGGGGGCTTGGAAGGCCAGTCGCCTCTCTGCCTCAAAATCTCCAGGATGTCGGAGAAGGAGATGTCATCGGAGGACGACTTAGGGGACCCCTCTGCATCCTTGAGGTCGGTATCCGAGGTGATGGACTCGTCTTGGGAGTCTATGTGCTTCCTCTTGCACAACTTCTTCCTGGGAGGCTCTTCAGGCACAGACTCTGAGGGGCCCTCAGAAAGCTGGGGACTGCTCATAGGGGTGTCTTCAGGCCTTCGAGCTCCGCTGTCCACTGATAGAGGGGCATCAGAGGCTCTAGCTGGGGTGTATGGGGATGGAGTGGCTGATCCAAGTGATGTCACTGATGACCAGGCCAGTGCGCTCCTCATGGCCTCGAAAGCGGGTCCCCCCGAATCCGAGGACTGACCCGTCTCCGAGACCACAACCGGAGTCGGGATCCCCCTAGCCGAAGCACCGAGAGGGAGACTCAGGGCCGACGGAAGTCCAGATGTATCCCCCTCGGGCCCGACCGAGGAAACTCGAGTGCCGAAACCAGATGACGGAACCGAAATGGTTGGAGCCAACGACGGCTCCGATAAACCCGCCAGGGGTACTGGAGCCGGTGTAAGGACATCACTCGGCGCCGAACACTCCGGCTCCGATGACACAATGCTCAGAGGAGGAATCATCGGTACTGGCAAGGGAATAGGCTCCGGAACCGACTGGGTCGGAGCCGAAAACAATTTGGCTAACACCAACGACTGAAGGAGCCTCTGAACCACCCTATCCACGTCCAAATCGGATAACCTAGAGGATTTGGAGGCAACTGAAGGAGATGAGGATCTCCTGCCTATTGATTCCTGTGTAACACTGGGTGACCGGCTCCGAATCGGCTCCAAAATGATCCTGTGGCCCCAAAGACAATGGAGCTGAGGAAGCAGAATCCAAAACAGAGATCCTAGCCTGCAGCTCCGAAGCCAACGAAGCCGAGGAAGTAGTAACTATCTTCAAAATCTTCTCCGGGGGCTCCGAGGAAATAGATGGAGCCGGACATCATTTCTTAGTTCTGGTGGATTTGGATTTGCCAACACAATAAGCAGACTCTATATCCTCTTCAAAAGAGGGCTTGACCAGGCCTTTCAAAATCAGTTTATTTTTTCTTTCCTGCAGTACCCTAGAACTGAAGGAATGGCAGACACTGCTGGATTCTTGTAAATGAATCGCGCCAAGGCAATAAACACAGATGGCATGCCCATCTGTGATAGACATTTTATAGGCACACTTTGAGCATTTTTTAAACCCGGAGGGTTTATGCTCCTTTTGCTCTTTAGACATGTCCAACAAATTACAAACACTCAACACAACAATAGGAAGGCGGGATACACTATAGGAACTCTAATTTAAACGCTCCTAGGAATCGACGAGAGAAAACACTGATAACAAGACGAAGGAGAGGACTAGATCCCTCTAAATTAAACGGGCCTAGCCCGCCAAACACAAGGGAAACCACACACACTCTCCACAAAACTACAACAAGCCCAAAACACACACAAACACAATACAGCTATGAAAATAGCTTTTGTATCACAGAAAGGTATAAAAACTTTAGAAAGTTTTAGTCAAAAAAGATACTTAGCCACAGCCAAGCTCGAGACCATGTTCTAACTCAACGAGCGGCAAACGAGATCTGGGGGTTTGGGAGAGGTGCATCCTGGGATACCAGTTAGCCCAGCCAATCAGAGACTTCGTGCTAGAAAATAGTCGGTTGAGTCGGAGCCAAATCGTCGGATCCGAACTCATCGGTAATGAATGTAGGCGAGATAGGACCACATAACATCTCTGGGTTTTCCTCCTCCTCTTTTCCTTAATGACCAATTTAATAAGCACATGTACCCCAATCTTGAGAAATCTCCCCGTATTTATATGATCTAGTAAATAACAGATATAATGGTACTATAAGGTCTTGCTTAAGAGTTCTCAGCTCATTATTACTAATTCTGCCTCATCCCTGTGCTTTATTTGGATCCAGTTTGCATAGTTCTTTACCAATATAATCTAATCGTTTATCTGTACCACAAAGAAGTCGCTCAATGGTGTTAAAATATGGTTCTAGATGATTAGGCCATGTTGACTAATGTCGCCAAATGGGCATGGGTATTTGCTGGTGATAAGTGGGTTCAAGACTCGGCCTATTCCAACCTATGCCAGGGACCCATGCTAATGGTGTGAGAGGTGTATGTGCCCCTATTGCCCAGTGTGTGCCTGCCATAAAGCCCAGCAAGCCTAGGTCAATAAGCTACTGGCCGGACGGTATGCAGATGCCCAATCTAGGTTACCTAGTATAGCTCTGTTGAGTGAAAGCTTGATATTAAACTAATTTAACCTGCCAAACATAAACTAAGAATTGCTACTCTCAATGCAGGTTCTCTGGCAGGATGCAGCTTGGAAGTAGATGATAGAAAAAGACGTTATGTACTCACCATAACATTCCATGTTTGTTGTCCAGCTCGCCATTCTATCTTACTTGGATGGGTTCAGAGCTGATCCTTGGCTCCGACTCGGCCGAATACACAGCTGGAAGTCTCAAACTTGGCTTGTGGCCGGTAGGTATCCTATGATGTGCATTCTGGTGAGAGGAACTGGTGTTATTGTTGAAGCCATTGTGCCTAGGAGTTTCAGGACTACTTTTGCCTTTACCTTGTCCTTGGGAAGAAGGTGAAGTACTTGCTGCCTGAGGGCTGAAATTCTGTTGGCTGGAAGACGTGATATCATGGAAGCAGTGTCTAGGTTTGCGCCTATGAAGGTAATATGTTGACAGGGCAACAAGGCAGACTTTTGTAAGGTGACTGTTATACCTGAGCACAAATTTCCAAAGTCACATCCCTGGCTTTCTGGAGTAGATGCTTGATGGTGGGAGTTAGGAGCCAGTCGTCCAGATACAGAAACACTTGGAATCCCAGATGCCTCAAGTGAGCCGTGACTACTGCCATGCATTTGATGAACACTCTGGGGGCTGTACTGAGACCAAAGGGCAGAGCTCGGAACTGATAATGAAGTGACTCCTCAATGCTCTGTCCATTTTTATGTGCTAGTACGTATCTTGGAAGTCTACTAAGCGCATACAATTGTCTTTCCCTAAGAAGGGAAGTATTGACTGCAGTGTCACCATTCAGAACTTTGACTCTTTGACAGATTTGTTTAACTTGCTGAGATCCAATATGGGTCTCCAGTCCCCTGTTCTTTTTGGCACCAAAAAGAATCTTGAGTAAGTTCTGAATCCTGTTTGGTCTGTGAGGACTTCTTGGATGACTCTTTTGTCCAGCTACTTTTGGATTTCTATAGTTGCTTGTTCCCTTAGATTGGGTGGAACATCCGGGATTGTTCTGACTTGTGGGACAGGGTGGCAAAAGGGAATGGAATATCCTCTGGATATTATGCTTTGTACCCACTTGTCTCTTGTGATAGTTTGCCAGGCTTCTGGGTACAAAGACAAACGTCCCCCTGATTGCCTCCAGAGTAGAGCAGGTGGGCCTCCTTTCAGGAGTGCTGATAGGAACGTCCGTGAAAGGAATCATAGTCACCCTGGTTTTGTGGACCCCTTCTGCCTCTAGGACAGCATCTACCATTGTTACCTCCCCCTCTGCCCCTGGGGAAGGATTCACCTCATGTATCTTTGAAAGCTCCCTCGGATCTTTTGAACCACATTTTCCCACTCTTCTGACCTTTAGGGTAAGGTCTGGAAGATACGGAAAAACGTACTCCAACAGCAAAGAGAGTTTTCCCTTTCTGCTCGCATCTAGTGAGTGTGTCTTTTACTTTGGGTCCAAAGAGTGAGGAACCATTAACGCGGGCTTTAGTAAAGCTAGACTTAAAGGGCTTCACAAAATTGCACAACCGCATCCAGGAGTGTCTTCTCAGGGAAACTACTGAATCAACTGCCCTGCTCGCTCCATCCGCTGCATAACATATCAGCTAAATGGAGGAGATGACGATAAAATATAAGGTGGATAGCTGGGAGGAGACTTTCTCATTCACTCCCGCAGCTAATGAACCTTGTTGAGTATCTCCTAGCTCTTTCAGGAGATCTCTTTGTAGCCTTGTAAAGTGAGTGAGGTAGTTCAGCGATCGGAGTGTAAAGGTCGCTGACGAAAAGACACACTTCCCATATCTGTCCATCGTTCGAGAATCTTTGTTCGGAGGATGAACAGATGAGGATGTCTCAGAAAGTTCCTTCTTGGTTGCTGGCACCACAACCATAGCATCTACAGGTACACCCTTTGTGAGAAAGTCTTTTCTGTTAGGAGCTGACATAAACTTGCTTGGCCTCCGAGGGACTGGCTCCATAGTGTAAGGTGACTCCCATGCCTTTCACCTGACCAAGTCCATTAGTTCATCGAAAGGCGGAGACATCCAGGAGGCTGAAGGTTGAGATCCAAATGCCTTCAGGTACACTGACTCCTCATCAGAAGGGGTGATGGTTTTCCAGCCGCCTCTCTGCTTTAGGATCTCCAGGATATCTGCAAATGAGATATCATCAGATGATGACTGTGTGGACCCTTCTTACTCCTCGAGGTCAGTATCTGAGGTGACGGACTCATCAGGGGAGTCTATATGCTTCCTTCTGCAAGTTCCCTTCTGAGGGGACTCCTCAGAAGGGTATTCTGGTGGGGCCTCGGAAGAGAGGCGTTCACCCAATGGGGGATCCTGAGGCTCTGGATCTCTGCTGTCCTGTGGATGTGGTGGTGCCGAGACAGTAGCCAGTGCCTTGGGGGGGACAAATGCCGGTATCCCTATGTAGAGTTGTAGAGGGGGACAGCACACTCTTTATCAGCTCGAAAGCAGACCCCACCGGTCCCAAGGATGCCCTCAGCTCCGAGGAGACGGAGGACACCCTCGGCACCAGGGAGATCAGCTCCGGGGCCGATGTGGGAACCAAGCTCACCCAAGCTGACACACCAAGAGGTAGACTCGGGACCAAAGAAGTTCGGGCCCGTGCGCCCCCCCCCCCCAGGACTGGCCAGAGAACCTTGGCTCGCAGACACTCCGGACAGTGCTGAGAGAGTCCGAGCAGATGTTGGTTCCATAATCTCTGAAGGGGGTCCTGGAACCGATGGTTCTACAGTAAGTGGTACCAGGCACTCCGGCTCCGAGGATCCAGCTTGGCTCGGAGGAGGAACAACAGTGGATGCAAGAGTCTTGGGAGGCTCCAAGACCTGATGGGTCAGAACCGAGAACAATTTGGCCAGCGCCAGCGACTTCAGGAGTCTGCACACCACCTGCTCCACGTCATCATCAGACAGGCTCCTAGTGGACCTGGAGGATAGAGAAGGAGAACGAGATCGGAGGCTAGTGGAATGTCAATGGGCCGGCTCCTAGACACAGTATCTTGCGGCTCCAAGGACCCTGGGGCTGAAGAACCAGGGTTGTCAATAATGATGACCTCCATCTGTTCTGAGGCTGTGGAGCTGAGGATGCAGATGGTTTAGAAAGTTTTGACAATTTTTATGGAGACTCAGACTGAGCTGAAGAGACAGGTGATGGCCTTTTGGATGGTTTATCCTTCTTTGAAGAAGAGGACGATGAAGAAGAAGAAGCACTCTGCACAGCTTCCTCAAAGGTTGGCCTTAAGAGTCCCTTGAGAATCATTTTGTTTCTCCTCTCCAGTAATACGCATGCACTAAAGGAGTGGCAGAAAGTACAATCCTCCTGTAAATTAATAGACTCAAGACAGTATACGCAAATGACATGTCCATCTGTAACTGAAATTTTTTGTGCACATTTCTGACATTTTTTAAAGCCCGAAGGATTATGCTCTTTCTCTCTAGAGTCTTTAGACATGACAGAAGAAAGCTCACAAAAGGATTACAAAGGCAACTAACTCAGAACACTGATATATAACACACTCTAATCTAATAAACACTGCACATCTAAGAGTAAGATAAATCAGAAAATTAACTAACTCTGACAAACAGGCAAGCACTAGGACCTCTAACTTAAATGGACCTAGATACCAAGGAAGAATGCACACGCAGACACTAATACTACCAGCCCTCTAAAACAGACGATTAGCTGCCTAATTTAAATGAGCTAAATGACGAACTAACTAACTAATTGCAAGAATATACTAAACAACACACCACTACAATAAACTACGGGATACAATAAGGCCTGCGAAAAAAACAGGTTAATAGTTTCGAGTATCTGGGAGGGGCAGCTGAGTAGAAGGGAAATGAAGAAGTCAAAGCTAGACTCAGAGGGGCTGCAGCCAACTGGCAGTGTGTGTCAGGTGTAGTGCATGAAAGAAGAATGCCAAAGAAACTGAAAAATAAGGTGTATAAAACAGTGGTGCGACCAGTACTACTGTATGGTACAGAAACCCAGTCAGTAAAGGCACAGCAGATGAGAAAGCTAGAGGTGATGGAAATAAGATGCTTGAGATGGGTAGTATGATGTACACTGTGCGGCAGACAAAATGAGAACATAACAGCAGTAGCCAAATTAGCTCCAACTACAGAAAAGATAAGAGAGAACAGATTACGGTGGTTTGGGCACATGTGCAGAAAAGCAGAAGACAATCTAAGAAGATATGGGACAGAGAGAAAGAAGGTAAGAGGAAACAAGCGTGTCCAGCAAAGAGGTGGCTGGATTGTGTGAGAGAAGATCTGCAACAATCAGGGATGAGTGTCGAAGAATGCAGGGCTGTGGCATTTAATCAAGAAAGATGGTGACGGCTAACAAGACACCCTGATCCCATGTAGAAAATGTGAAAAAAGGGGCTGATGATTATGATGATGTTTATGATCCACATTACTATGGTGTCTGTAACTACATACAGTGGTCCTGGGATCCATACATGAGTCAGAGAGTTAAGAGTTTTTATTATTGCCAAGTATCTTTTAAGTTTATGTATTTTGGTGTGCCTCCTGCTTTTCCAACGATTCGGCAATTTTACTCCCACAGAAACTGCTCCCTAAGCAAATTCTGAGGCTTTTGTAGTTACGCTTTGTATTGAGGCTGGAAGGGAAAATGAGAGACCTAGATTCAGATACAACTGGCCTCTCCACTAAAAAACTTCCCTTTACACAAATCCCAAAACATGAATCTGAAATGTCAGAGGAGGTTGATGCTGGGATCATACTAATTTTAAGTACCACTAAATTTTTCTCATGTGGAGTCTGGCTGAAGGAATCATGAGAATCATGGATCCCATGACTCCTAGTAACCAGGGAAATTCCCTTGCTGAGGCCTTAGTGTGTGTGGAAAAACTCAGGAATAAATCTAGATTAGATCTACTTTTTCCCTTTGGAAAAAAACAGTTCTTTGAACTGAGGTATCTAGGAGACACTCCACTAAAAATTTCATGAAAATTAGTGAAGAAAGATTTTGGACATTCTCCTGAAACCCCAGCCTGGATATTTCTCTCAGCCAAGTGAGGGGTTCCTGCCATTTTGAAAAAGACTGCAAATATAAGCAAGTCATCTAAATAAGGGAAATGTGAACACCTTACACTCTGCAGTAAGCTTTCACTGGATCATGATGCTTTGTGAGTGCTTTTGGAGTAGTGCATAACCCAAAGGATATAAATGAAAGTGTGATCCAGACACAGAAAACCTTAAGAAATATTTCAGATCTGGTGCTATAAGAATACAATGATTAACATCTTTTAAATCCAGGGTCATTAAAAAAACTTAAATGGGGAATAAGGTAACAGGTCAGGAATGGCTAATATTTTGAACTTTGGAGCTCTCAAAAACTGATTTAGAAAAGGAAGAGTCTAGGACTGGTCTCCATGAAGCTCGCTTATTTGGCACCAGAAATCTTCTCCTTTCCGAAACGGCAGGAAATCTTTTATTACTCCCTGAGTTAGAAGATGCTGAAAAACAGGAAGGAAAAACAGAAGTTTTATCTAGTGGATGAGTAGGAATCCCCTGAAAAGGGACAAGGGATTCCCACTGCCATCTGCATCCCTGATGAATCACTCTAAGGATCCCTTTTTCTGAGACTATCTGTTGCCAAAGAGAAATGGAGAGCCAGACTTTGGAGAAAAATTAAAAACTTGCCAAGTTGGGAGGGGGTAGGGGGTGAGGTGGGAATTCTGAAGACAGTCATCCTGATTTGTTACAGTCCTTGCTTCTGGTGGTGGTGGGAGGACTCCTTTCTTTTTGAAGCCTTCTTGCCATTGCTTTTTAAAATCTGCTTACCAGCTACTTGTGTCTCCTTATTTTCTTTTTATAAAATGTTGCAAAGGAAGCTGAAAAACATTTGCCAAACATGGAGAAGGAAGGTTGAAAAAATTTGAGAAACTTCCTGAATCAGTTCCTCTCTCTAATTGCACTTTTTAAGGACCTCTGCAGCAGACTGTTCAAATAGGTCTACTTCATAGTATCAAAAGACTACAACAATGAATCTCATTTTATCGAGACCAGGTAATCGAAACCACTGTATATTAAAAACTCACATTATCGATTTCCATTTCATCGAATGTCTCCACCAAAAGTTCCAAATGAAGTCCAAGGTATGTATTTATAAAACCTTATACAATGTACCTTCCACAAACGGAATGGTACATTCAGTCACTGGATAAGAAATAAAAAAACAAACAAAAAAAAAACAACAAATAGAGAAAGTTCCCATAAACCATTTTGAGATGAAAGAGGTAGCACTGAAAAACACGCAACAAGATTTAGTAGTTAAGGATGATAACTCTCCAGGTATAACAGCTGGTCCTGCATTTCAAAATGATATGACACAAAGACATTATTGATTTTCAACATTTTAAATGGAGATCGCAGTACAGTGGAGATTGGGTAATTTACCCTTACCTCACTGTAGTGCAATCACGATGTTGGTATATAAAATTTACAGGGGGTGTAGGGGGTACAGCGGGGATTGCCCCCCCTGCAAAAATGTTTAAAGAGGTATATTTTATGTAAATTATGTGTGCAAGTTGAGGATGTACTGTAAGTTTAGTGCCCGGGTAATGTTGGTGGAGATATTTGGTGAAATGGAACTCAATGATGTGAGTTTTCGATATACAGTGGTTTCGCTGACCTGGTCTCGATAAAATGGGATTCGATGTAGTAGTCTTTTGATATTGTGACTTAGACCCATTCCAACAGAACCTCTTTATCTAAGGAAGAATGCAGAACTTCAGCTTTTACATCTTTAGGAAGGTTTTGTGTATGTAACCAAACAAACCTCATAACAGCAGCTCTGAAAATGACATCAGATGAATCATTAGCATACTGAAGAATGTCAAGTTACTTGAGTCAGAAGCAGTAAGATTACACAAAGATGATTTTTTTTTAGATGAGGGAAGAGAAGCCATACTTTTCCTCATATTTTCGAAAGAGGCAAGCATAAACTCTAACATATCAGCTTTACAACTGATAATTCTAAAAAAAAAAAAAGTAGAGTCATGTAAGTCAATTTACCGTAACAGTAGATGTTCAAATGATGATTGCTACAGTAGTAGCCAAAGTTATATGGGTCCATATTCTGCTGCTGATGCAACAGCTGATTCCAAAGCTTCAGGACATCCTCCACGCATTCAGCTTAAGTTGAGCAGACTAAAAGATAGGTCTGGGTGCAACACCCTTCATAGCTTTCTTGCCAATAGAGTAAGAGAGGCTAGAGTCCTGACAGGGAAGTACTAGGAATAATAAAATAAATGACACTACCCTGGCATAAAACACACACACAAAATAACAGTGACAGAGTGGATACTGCAGCAGTGATCATTTGAATATTACTGTTATGGTATGTTTACTTACACAAACATATTATGTTCATTATTTGACCAGTGCTGCAGTAGCCTAAGCTGTATGATTAGATAATCGTAGCTTAGATAGTCTGAGAGGATTAAGGATGAGAGACCCTAGAGAAAGGTCCTAGCAAAGCCTGTCCTGCACTTGGAAGAAGAATATAGTTTATAGTGCTTTTCAAAAGTATGCGCAGAGGACCAAGTTTCTGCTTCTAGAATACTTCTAGTCTTTTCCAAAAACCATGGGTGATACCAAGGTACTGGTAAACTCAGCCTTGACCCTGCATGGAATAGTTGTGTTGTGGTGGGTTTAACAAAATGACATCATGATACAACCATTTGGAAAACAGTCTGTTTTGACACCAAATGTCCTTTTTCCTTACCTTCACAAGAAAGTGAAAGAAACACTCTGTTTAATTTGATGTAGTCAGTACCTTTTAAAATAGCAACTACAGTGCCTTACACCCTACGGAACTTCAGACAGCTTGTATTTCAACTCTATACTTACGTTCATCCTTAACGGCTCACTAGGAAGCCGTTTACAGTATCCTTCTTCTATTCCATACTGTTTTACCTCCAAGCTGCCATTAACGCTCTGTTTAATTTGATACAGTCAGTACCATTTTAAAATAGCATCTACAGTGTCTTACACCCTATGGAGCTTCAGACAGCTTGTATTTCAACTCTATACTTACGACCATCCTTAATGGCTCACTAGGAAGCCGTTTACAGTGTACGGATTTGATTTTCCCTTGTTTTAACTGAATTCTTATATTTTTAACTTGCAAGGAAAGCAAACTACTGGAATCCCCCCCCCCCCCAGCCTTGTCCTTCCCTAGTTATGCTCATTTGTCTATTAAAAGTATATTCATTGTCCCTTTAAAGTTATTTATCAGTGTTAATTGACAGACCAATATCTGTTTCTGTTACCATATTGTACTGCTGTCCTTTAGTCCTCTGATGTGGTGAGTCAATTGATTGTTTCTGGCTCAGTGGTCATCTTCGGCTTATCGCATCCTCGGCTCAACCTGTTCCATTTTCCCATTCACCCTCGCTACGCTCTGGCACTCTCCGCATAAATCTACTCCTCTAGCCTCAGTTATTCAATACGCAGATGATTCAACACTTATATGTAATTCATCCTCCCTTTCACAACTACAGGATATCATACAACAATCCTTTCTACAGGCTGAATCTTGGCTAAACAAATATAATCTTATTTTGAACCCAAATAAAACAAAGCTTATGCTCTTTCTCCTCACCAAATCATCCATATCTCCTATCTCTTTCCACATACATGCCTCTAACAATACACTCATAAATACCACCTCTCAAACTAAGCTACTAGGTGTTACCATTGATAATAGATTGAAATTTGAAATTCACATATCTCAAGCCATTAAAAAACTCATATCAGACTTGGCTCTCTTTACCGCATTAAGCCATTTCTTACTAACCATGCCAGATTACATATCTCTAGAAGTCACCTTCTATCTACTCTATTTTATGCCTCTCCTAACTTTACCACTCTTAGCAAAACAGAACTTAAACTTGAATCCTGAAATAACAAAATAGCCAATTTCCCACTAACTCCCATCGGAGGTCACATCATTGCTCTTCCTTACAACAACTACAGTGGTTAGAACTTCCCCAACACTTGATCTATACCCAAATCACTTTTACACACAACTTAGTATATCACTCAAACAAAATCTCTGCCTTAGAAGAACTTCTCCAGCCATATGCAACTTCTCGTCAACTCCGTTCTAGTCACAAAAAGCTTTTACACGTCTCCAAAAGCAAAAGCAAGGCTGGGGATTCCCTGTATTCCCACTACATTTCTAAAATCTGGAACAACATTCCCCAACACATTTTAAGCATCACAGACAAACCTCTATTTAAGAAACACCTAAAAGACTATCTATATAGCAAATGGATCTGCTCCTGTATCGACCCTGGCTAATCTACCCTATAAGTCTTCTTATCTAACCTTGAATCTATACTTTCATTCCTTTGCATCCCCTTCCTCTAACTCTTTTCTCCTCTTTCTCTAGTTATACAATTCTATTTTTTCTCTTAAATAACTTCTATGTAATAGAAAAATTATTGTCTCCATCAACAAATTTGCATGATGTTTTTTATTTTTCTTTGTTTACTATTAATTATTCTCATATTTTGTATTGCTCATTCTAAGATGCCAACTGTACAGTTTTATTTCTATTATCACATCAATGGAATTATTCCTTTATAATAATACCTATGTAAATTGTAATTTTGGAACTTTCCTCCCTGGGCCTCTGCTGAAAATGGGCTCTAACCCAGTCGGACTTTCCGGGTTAACAAATATAAAAATAAAAAAATAAAATTAACAACTTATCAGACATTCTGAAAGATTCTGTTCTGTCAAAGTAGTACCAAAGTTGTCTGTGGACATCCAATTTATGGAGTATCCTTTCTCCCTCATTTTTAGGTTCCAGAAAGAACACATGGAGGTAGATAGCTTAGCTTAAGGTAAATTCTGATATCATTTAGGCATAAATGAAGGACTGACTCTTAAGAGAAACCCTCCATTTATGGAAAATGAGAAAATCTTAACCAACCATAACAGCTTGCAAGATATCCTTCTTGCAGAGGTCATAGCAATAAGTAAGACTGTTTTCCATGTCAAGAACCTCAGGTCAATCAAATGAGCTTGTTCAAATGGAGCAAATGTTAGTTTAAGATGCCAAGGAGCAGCCACCCATTTCCTAGGAAGTTTATTATGTAACATTCCTTCCAAAAATATTTTGAAATGAGACGGAGTTGAAAGAGGGAGATCCATGTACAGACATTCTGAGATGGTCGACAAATGAATCTTGATTGAGGAGTAAGGCAGGCCATAGGGAAGTAACTCACACAGAAAAAAAGTCAACTTTCTGTCAAAAAATTAAGATGTGGGAGGATTCTTCCCAGAAGGGAACTTACCTACCTGGCAATGGAAAAGCATTACCCAACCACTGATCCTCTCCTTGGTGGCATGAAAGCAATGAAGGTTTGGCATCCAAACCACTCTCTTTCTTCAGCTCTGCTCATGCTAGTTATTAATTTGGTTATGTGGAAGATGGTCTTAAGCTTTGTAAGCTGGCCAGCTGTTGTATTATTATCATAGTATAACCCACAAAGCTAACTACTGCAACAGTGAGTCAAATGAGGAATATCTGTAAGTTCTGATGTTAAATTATCCATTACCTTGAATTTTGTTAATATTTTGTTATCATGGTACAAAATTAAGTTTCAGTGTTAAATTGTTTGCCTGCATTTGGTGTCCTTTCACAAAAATAACCGAAACGGTAAAAACAAACTAGGATTCTATTGGTCAAAAAAAGAATAAATAACATCAATACTCATCATAATAATAATAATAATCATTTTAATTAGGTAGGCCTTCTGGACACACAGTCCCTCTTTAGGTGCGACCTGGGAACCACATCTGGTTAGGTGACTTGTTTAAGATCACACAGTAGGCAAATGAGGGCAGAGGGAATCAAACTGTGTACCACAGAAACTACAGCTTGCAACCTTAACCTCTACACCAACTGCCAGACAATACTTACTTATAGTCCGAACCTACAATCCTTTAGTAAAGTAGGACATTATCTTGGTTTAATCATAACATTTATAAGGCATAAATTCAGATTAAGGTTCTTTAAACCATAAGACATACTAAACTAAAAAGTTTACCCAAACAGCTGTCATCTGATTCTTGAACTGTTATGAAAAGCATCAATGAAGCCATCGCAACCTGGACTTTGGCTGAAGTTCAGTTTTAACTGCTTACTTCTTAAGCACTATTACAAAAATGAGCAAACTTTAAATTAAAACCAGAATAGTAGTAGTAGTCTTTCGGCTTTTCCCGGTTAGGGGTCGCCACAGCGGAACTCTGGTCTGCTAATGATTGGCAGTAGATTTTTACGTGCTGGCTTGCCGGGCCTAACGCACAACATTCAATGAAGGAACGTCCATTCACGCATGTCGACACACAGAAGACGCTCTAACTGAGAATCGAACGTGCAACGTCTAACTGCGAGGCGACAACGCTACTGCAGCACCACCACTGCAGTGGATTAAATAAAACCAGAATAGTAACTGACTATAAAGTGTTAACAAAATGATCAGTGCGTAATTACATTCATATGTAAAATGAATGAATGAATACAACTAAAGAGTAGAAAACATACACTCATCTAGTTTTTGAATTAAGAGTCTACGGGATTGTGTAGAGCACTTCACAGAACAGTTCGGCGCCAAGTAAATTAAGCTTGCTTGGAACAAACTATTGTAAATATATTACGTCTTGTGTGATGTATCTTTTTGATTGTATTGTTTAATGTGGAGTTTTTCTCCCAAAGCCTCAAATACTGCCATCTAGGGCTTACTATGTGTAAATTAAGCTTGCTTGGAACAAGCCATTGTAAATATATTATTCCTTGTGTGACATATCTTTTGATTGTATAATTACCACTGCACATATTGTTTAATGTGGAGCTTTTCTCCCCGGGCCTCCTCTATAAATGGACCTCGTTCCAGTCGGACTTTCCCGGTCAACAAATGTAACATAAAAATAAATAAAATAAAAAGTAATGCAAACAGCAGTAGCATTAAATGCATTTTATCTGTACAATCTCCGCAAAAATAAACTATGCCCAGTCCAGGTTCTGATTGACTGCACTCAAGCCATGTTGTTGTTGTGTTTTTCGGCTTTTCCCGGTTAGGGGTCGCCACAGCGGAACTCCGGTCCGCTAATGATTGATTGGCAGTAGATTTTTACGTGCCGAGTTGCCCGCCCTGACGCACAACCTTCAACGAAGGTACGCCCATTCATGCATGTCTCCACACAGAAGACCTTCTAGCTGCGAATTGAACAGAACAACATCTTACTGTGAGGCGACAACACTACCGCAGCACTACCACACTGCACTCAAGCCATACTACAGAAAAATCAGCAAGTTCCAAACTGCTTAACAAATGTTAAAAACAGCCAAATATCCAGCATGACAAAACTTCACTACCAACAAATTATATAAGAGAACTGTTCAACAGCCTCAATGGCAATGCCATAATGGGAAATTAACCAAACAACTGAAGAATACATTGACAAAATACAAATTTGAGCCTGTTTGTCTTCAATGGCCAGTTCTTACTAAATTATTTTGTTCATCAAATAGCTTTGGGTCTTCATAATCAAGAAAACAGTCATCTGTAAATGTGTGTACAGCAGGATTATTTGAGTTTGCATAAATAGGTTTTAGCAAAAATATCTGAAATCTGATCCAATCTGTGTAATACTAAATAATCTTCTTTAACAATATTCATATAATTGTGAAGTTTAACTGTTTTTAATATACTTGCTTAAACTGTGAAGGCAAACTGTCTCCATTTAACATAATGTATGAACATCCTGTTTCCAAAACTCAACTAGAACGAAGAATTAATAAAATGAATGCAAATTTAACAGTTTAGTTTACAACCATTTAACTTTCCCACATAAGTTCTTAGCTTCTTTATCAGTAAACAAAAATCTAGCTCTTTGATTCATTTTCAAAGATGGCTCTCATCATTAGCAGCAGAAGAAAGTTTGATAAATTTTCCTCTGATAACCACCTTAACAGTAGTCTGTCATACAACATATACCCATCTAGTCATTTTCTGATATCTCACATTACCTTTTTATAGAGTCACAGGGATAGTGAATCCTATCCTGACAGTCAGTGGGCACAAGGTATTAAAACGTATTGCGTACAGGACACTGGTCCATTGCAGAATGGACACACAGTCATTCAATGCACTGAATTATCAGCACTGTTACTAACAAAGTCATTTAATTTGGAGTTGGTCATAAGTATAACCTGGGAATCTAAGTAAAATTGAACTTAGCCATTATCTCATTCTTTGACTTGGATGTGAATCAGAATTCTGATAGTAACTGCTGAGTAGGCTTAATATATTTATCACCAATAAACAGAGTGTGTCATGTTATCATGATGTCTATTACTTATTTAGCATGAAGGTGAACTGGGCTACTGGAACCAATTTTTAGTCACATTTAAGTCCTGGTTATACACTTAGAAATAAAAGTATATTCCCAACACTACAACAATGAAAATAAAGGAAGGAAAGACATAATTTCTATTATTCTTACATGATGATGAAGAAAACATTTTAAAGTGATCAGAGATGTGCAAAAAGCCATGCAGACTAATCCAAACATATGTAATTCACATAAAAAATACTTTGCTGGCAGAAAAAATGACTTGCAATTCCAACCTGTACTAATGGTATCAGCGTGAAAGTTCATGGAAGGGAGCAGCTGAAATAAGTGCACCATACAGAAACTGCACTAAAAGCAACAGCCAGCAACCCCGGCTGGAAAGGCACATCTGCAAAACGAATGGTACCAGAAACACTAGATCCAAGGATTTCAACTTTGCTTGCAACATAGGTAAAACTTGCTGGCAAGACAGATATGTATCTCAAAGGATCATCAAGTTCTGGAATAGGCTCCACATCTATGTAAAGCACAGTCTATCCCTAACCCCATTCAAACATAACCTTGACCACTGGATGGGAAATCGAAAATTCACCCTGGTCTGCCCCCATGTCTTTGACAGACAGGGGCTGACAATAAATTTTCCCTAACTAATATACTCCTCCCACACTAAATGTTTAGCAACCTCCTAACATACCCCTTCCAAACAGATGCCCATGCTACATGGGGACACAGTTGAGTTGGGTTGCGCAGCTAGGCTTATAAAGTCCCTAGTGGTCATCAGAATAGTACATATCTATGAACCTATGAAAAATCAGAAAGAACTCACCCACCATGAGAGCTTGCGACTCATGTACTGTTCTTGCGGCTGACAGAGCAATGATGAGTACAGTTTTCAATGTCAAGAAAAAGAAGTTATGTCTTACCATAACATTCCATCTGTATTGTTGATCCTCGATCAGTCATTACGCATGGGTATCAGTTCCGAGCTCGGAACCGAGCCGGCCATTTTCCAAGCTCTCGTCAGCTTCAAACTCTCGAGCTAAACTTTTACCCACAATCCACCTCTCCCTGTTACCTCAGATTGAGTTTGCAAGTCAAAGAAGGTAGAGGCTACCTCTGGTCAAATAACCTAAGAGAACCAGATGGTGAGATCCACTAGAAACCACAGGAGGGGGAAAAAGGGAGGGTCGTAATGACTGAACAAGGATCAACAATACAGATGGAACGTTATGGTAAGACATAACTTCTTTATCTGATATTGTTAATCCTCGTTCATTCCTTACACATGGGACAGAGTTCCCAGCTACCTCTATTCCTGGGAGGCTCTCATGGAAGGACATTCCTGAGCACCATAGAACCGAAAGATACTCTTCCCCTGGAGGCCAAATCCAATTTGTAAAGATTGATGAAGGTATAAGGCGTAGCCCAAGTTGCAGCTGCACAGATGTCATGTAAAGAAGCTCTGGCATGGAAGGCAGCAGAAGTTGCCACTGACCTTGTTGAATGAGCTTTCATGGTAGTAGGCAACGAGATATTACGCTGTGTATAAATAAAGGTCACACAGTCCTTCAACCATCTAGCTAATGTGACCTTTGCAACAGCAGATCCTAATCTAGGTCCAGAAAAGGCCAAAAATAACTGGTCAGATTTACGAAAGGGTTTAGTCTTGTTTAAGTAAAAACGGATTTGCCTGTGTATATCCAGGGTATGTAGGCAATACTTTTCTCTGTTTGAATGATTGGGAAAGAAAACTGGCAACTCAATGGCTTGATTAATGGACATTTCAAAGATCACTTTAGGCAGAAATGACGGATTTGTTCTCAGAGACACTCTATCTCTATGAAAAATCAAGTATGGACTCTTAATACATAAAGCTTGAAGTTTAGAAATATGTTTGGCAGAAGTAATAGTGACCAGAAACAAGGTTTTCCATGACAAATACTTGAGGTTGCAAGAAGAGGCTGGTTCGAAAGGCAACACTGTCAGAGCTTGTAGAACTAATGATAAATCCCATGGTTGAATAGGTTCTCTAAAAGGTGGCTTCAGATGATTCACACCTTTTATGAAGGTCTTGCACAATTTATGGGACATAAGAGAGGAATCTTGGACACCTTCATGAAAATTAGAAATTGCAGCCAAATGAACTCTAATGGTAGATGCTGACAGACCCGATTGAAAAAGGTCGGCTAGATAGTCAAGTATTATCGACAATGGTACTGAAAAGGGGTCTACTTGTTTATCTTTCAGCCAACAGGTAAATCTTTTCCACTTGCTCAGATAAGTAATTCTAGTGGAAGACTTACGAGAAGCAATGAGAACATCATGTACTGGTAAAGAAAGATCATTCTGCCTGGCAATCAAGGGAATTGAAGTAGCCAAGCCATGAGCTTCAGGCTGTTCAAGTTGGGATGAACCAGGTTCTGTGGATCTAGATCAACTCCGGAGTTGGATGGAGGATACATGGTCGATCTAGTAGGTGAGGCCAAAGGAAGGGGAACCAAATCTATTGAGGCCAATATGGTGCTATGAGGATCACCTTGCTCTTCAACTGACGGCCTTTCTTCAGAAATTGGGGAATGAGGGGAAAGGGGGGAAATACGTAAAGAAGACCCGAGGGCCAATCGTGGACTAGAGCATCCCTGGGTGACTGTCCCGGAGGGGGAATCAGGGCGAAGTAGTTGCTGCATTTGTAGTTGGTCGGGGATGCAAAGAGGCCGCAGCAAGGATGGCCCCAGCGGTGGAAGATCTCCGCCGCTATCAAGGGATTCAGGGACCACTCGTGAGGTTGAAGAATGCACCTGCTGAGTCTGTCTGCTATCACATTGGAACTCCCGGGAATGTGGGTTGCTAGAAAAAAACGGTTGGTAGCCATCTCCCATTGCCATATCCTCATGGCCTCTTGACAAAGGGGGTAAGATTTGGTTCCACCTTGCTTGTTGATGTACCAGACCACCGCCATGTTGTCTGATTGAATCGCAATTGTCCCAGACTGCAGCAGGGGATGGAATGCTTGCAACGCCAGAAGCACCACCCTCAGTTCTAAAACATTTATATGTAGATGGGCCTCCAGTTCGGACCAAGTGCCTTGGACTGTCTGTCCCTGACATAGCCCCTCCACCCCATCAGGGAGGCGTCCACGGTCACTGTGGCCTTGGGTTGCTGGGGGAGAAGGGGCGAGACCACTGTGAGAGATTGTATGTCATCCAATTTAAATCCTGTTTGCACCTGTGGGTTACTCGAATCATGACTGAAAGAAGGTGCTGAAAAGGATACCATTGGGTGAGCAGTAGCCATTGTAGAAACCTCATGTGAAACCTGGCCAGGGGAACAATGGTGATGGAGGCTGCCATGGAATCCAACAGCTGTAGAACAGAGTGAGCCGTAGATTTTTCCTTTGAAAGGATTGGAATTAGTTGTTGCTTTATCCTTAGAATTCTATGCTCTGGAATAGCAGCTCTGCAGTTTTTTGTGTCCAAGATAACCCCTATGAATTCTGTCGACTGAGATGGGGTGAGATTGGATTTCTGCCAGTTTATGGTTATGCCTAGCCTTTGAGCAGAGAGGAGAGACTATGCCAGGGCTTTTTCCAGTAGATGTCTGGTGGGGGCGGAAATGAGCCAGTCATCTAGGTATGGGAACACCTGGAATCCTTGAAGTCGCAAGTGAACTGTGACAACTGCCATACACTTTGTGAACACTCTGGGGGCTGTAGAGAGGCCGAAGGGCAGTACTCTGAACTGGTAGTGACTGGCTCCCGCACGGAAGCGCAGAAATCTTCTTGATGGCCTGTCTACATTTATGTGGTAGTACGCATCTTGAAGATCTACAGAGCACATCCAATCGTCTTTTTCCAAAAGCGGGAGGATAGACTGTATTTTGACCATCCGGAATTTTTGTCCTTTCACAAACTTGTTCAATACACTGAGATCCAAAATTGGTCTTCAGTCCCCGGTTTTCTTTGGCATCAAAAATACTCTTGAGTAGAATCCAAATCCTATCTGGTCTGGAGGGACAATTTGGATGACTCTTTTTCTTAGCAGCTTTTCTATCTCTAGTGCTGCTTCTTCCCTTTGACTGGGTGGAACGTCGGGAAGATTTTCTGAAGGGATGGAACAAAGATCGAAGGGGATATGACAACCTCTGGTTATGATCCTTTGTACCCAAGAATCAATGGTGATGGTTAGCTAGGCAGAAGGGTACAAGGAGAAACGTCACCCAACCACTTCCAGAGGAAAGGAGTTGGGCCGCTCTTCAGGAGTGCTGGTAGGATTGACCAGGGAAAGAATCCCTGGAACCCTGGTTACGCTGTCCCCCTCTGCTCCAAAAGGAGCATCTTCCCTGTGAGTTTCCCCCTCTGCCTCTGGGGGAGAACTCGGCCTATGTGTCACGGAAAGGACCCTGAGATCTCTTGAACCATATCTTCCCACTCTTTTGGTTTCGGGAGAAAGCACGTTGAGGGGAAGAATAACGGACACCTACAGCAGAAAGGGTCTTACCGTCCTGTTCACATCTGGCCAGTGTGCTTTTAACTCTGGGCCCAAACAACGAGGAGGCCTCAATGGAGGCATTAAGGAAAGAAGACTTAAAGGGTTCGGCGAAGTTGCACAAGCGCATCCAGGTGTGTCATCTCAAGACCGCAGCTGAACCCGCTGCTCTAGCTGCTCCTTCTGATGCTTGAGATATCGGTCGCATAGAAGAGTTACATATAGATTCAATGGTGGCCAGCTGAGAGGCCACTTTGTCACGGACCTCATCAGACATGGCACCAACCAAGGTTTCAGAGAGCTCAGAAACCAGATCCCTTTGAAGCCTGGTAACATGTGCCATATAATTCAGGGACGTGATAGCAAAGGTCGCTGAAGCAAAGGTGCGCTTCCCTATCCTGTCCAGGGCCCGGGACTCTTTGTTAGGCGGATGGACAGTCTGGCTTTCTTCTTCTGCCAGATCCTTTTTTTGTTGCGGCCGCCACCACCAAAGCATCCACAGGAAGACCTTTGGACCAATGGGGATCTGAAGCAGGAGGGGACAAGATCTTATCTGGCCACAGGGGAATAGCTTCGACGGTATCAGGAGCCTTCCAAGCATGCTGCACGATGAGCCGGACAAGCTCATCAGCAGGTGGAGTAACCCAAGAGGTAGGGGGCTGGGCGCGAAAGGCCTGCAGGAACACAGATTCCTCAGAGGTCGGATTAGAGGACTGCCGGTCACCTCTCTGTTTCAGGATTTTGAGGATAACACCAAAGGATACCTCAGAGAGTGACCGAGGGGATCCTTCCCCCTCATCGAACTCTGTGTCTTCGGTGAGGGACTCCTCTGTGGAGTCCAAGTGCTTCCTCTTAAACAAACTTTTCTGGTGGACCTCCTCAGCGGGAGAAGCTGGAGAAGACCGCGAAAAAGGGGATTCCTGAGGGAATATGTCCTGCGGCGCTTGCATCTGGTGTCCACTAGATGCGACTTGTGAAACCAGTGTACCAGAGAAGGGCAGAGGTATAGACAGTCCGGTATCGCCAGCAGCAGCAAAAGCCTTCTCCATCAGTTGGAAGGCTGGTCCACCCGAAGAGGAGTGTATGTCTAGGACAGGGGTAACCCCTCCCCTAAATGGCTCAGCCTGCCAACCAGAGTCCCTGGATGGCTGTGGAGCAGCAAGCGTAGGGTCATAGCAAAACTTTCCTGCCACAAAGGCAACTGCGGTTCATTAATGAGATCCATAAAGGGAACCACAGAAGGGGAAGACTATGCTACATCCATGGACTTTAAAGGCAATGAAGGTGGAGAATAAGAAGGGATCTTTGGAGATGGGTGATCACCTCCCAAGGAAGGATAGTTCCTGATGGGTGAGATACCTCTGGCCAAGAGTACCTGGTCCACAAGACGCAACACATCATATTCGGAAAGGCTTCTAATGGACCTCATGGAGACTGAGGGAGAAACAGGCCTGTCCACAGAAGAGGCAGACTCGGTGCCCATCTCATCTGGCCGCACCGAGGACAACGGTGCAGAGAGAGACTGGACTACTGTTGTCTGCACCAAAGAAGTCATCAGTGCCGAAGTCATTATCTGCACCGATACAAGGATCGGTGTCGAAGTGGTTGTCGGTGCCGAAACTGGAACCGACAAAACTGGAGTCAACAATAAAAGCGTTGGTTCCGAGGAAAAATCTCGGAGCTGACGCGGTCAAGGTCTGCGCCAACTGAACGGTCGGTGCCGATACAGTGGTAATGGTCTGAACCAAGGAGCCCCTCGGTGCCGATATATAGAAGGCTGCAGGAGAAGACGGAGCCGAAATCACTAAAGGAGCTGAAGGCCTCGGTGCCGAAGGTTTAGGCACCGAAAGCACTGGGGCTGACTGAGAAAGCTCCAGAGCCAAAACTTTAGCCTTTTTAGGTTTTTGTTGGCGGACGTCCCCAGCTGGGGACGAAGGCAAAGATTTAGCCTTAGTAGGAACATCCATTTTCTTATGGGCTCTAGGAGGGGTTGAGACCTCCTACCCAGAAATAGCCTCTGAAAAGGGAGATTTTAGAAGTCCCTTCAGTATCAACTTGTTTTTCCTTTCCAACAAGGTTCTATTAGAAAAGTTCTCACAAACAGTACAGGGTGGGTCAACAGACAAATGGGAAGCTCCCAAACAATAAACACACAAAGAGTGTACATCAGAAGTAGGAAGTTTGTGTCCTCAGTCAGAACACCGCTTAAACACCGGACTACCTTTTTTTATCTGCCATGACAGCAAATGAATTAATAGAAAAGTACCAACAATGGTACAAGAGAGTACCCGAAGGTATGACAGAAAAAGGGAAAAAGATTACCAACAATGGTAAAGAGAGAATACCTTGCAGTAAAAGTAGTAAGAAAAGGCAGAAAAAACCTGAAGAAATTATGAACGCTAGATGCGATAGGGTAAGAGACAATAAAATATGAACTTTTCTGATAGAAAAGTAATCTGTAAAGCTATTAAACAACAATTGACTATACTTAACTCAAGAGAAGTAGCTTGACATGACCGAATGGCAATGCGGCAAACAAAATCTGAGGTAACAGGGAGAGGGGATTTGTGGGTAAGAGTTCAGCTCGAGAGTTTGAAGCTGATGCGAGCTTGGAAAATGGCAGGCTCGGTTCCGAGCTTGGAACCGATACCCATGCGTAAGGAATGAACGAGGATTAACAATATCAGATCCTTAAATCTGCTCAATGCACAGGCTCAAAAGGAAATATAGTTAATTTCTCTAGCACACATTTGAGATCCAAAGGAGAAGCAACCTGTAGATGTAAAACTCCTTTCACAGGCTGCTTGACAACCAACAGAGAAGAAAGAAGAGGATCCACTGGCAAACATAGTGAAATGGTCACAAGATAAAATTTTATATAGGAATAAGCAAGGCTACAGAAAAGTAACTCACAGAAATATTTGAGCACCAGTGGTACAAAATCTCTAAAGAGCTCTTGATTCTTTGCCTAGGCACCAACTAGAAAATCGCTTATACTTACCAACACAAGAATTCTTGCTCCCTTTAGTACCTGCTGCACATCTTCATGAAATATGTGCCTAAAGGTATTAGAATTGAATCATCCAGGCAGTCAGTTAAAGCTGGCTGATACTTGGGTATATCAAACTCCCTCTGCCTTGTGCTGGTAGATCCAGTCTGTGAGGAAGCTTGTGGTAATTGCTCTTTGCCAATTCCATAAGAGGGGAGAACCAATGCTGCCTGTGGAGAAAGGCAAACAAGTCTCCTGAGAACATCCACCACTGTGTAGCCACATCCAAAAATACCCTCTTTTCAACATTCATTCACTGGGGTCTAGAAAGTCCCTGCTTAGGAAATCTGATACGGTATTGCTCTGGCCAGGAAGAGAAGAGGCTATGAGCGTCAACTCTAGCCATATCTAAATTTTTCTGGCAAGGCTGCACAGAGGGTAAGACAAAGTTCCTCCTTGTTTATGTTCCACATAACAGTGTTGTTGTCTGTCCAGATTTTCAGTGTCCCTGGGCTTACGTTTTGCTGAAAGGCTTTTATGGCCAGGTAGACTGCTAGTAACTCCTTTTGATTTATATGCAACTTTTTCTGCTGTGGGGACCAAATGCCCTGTGGGTCTCCCAATCTATGTCTGAACTGTCACTGGTAATGGTCTTGACTGCTTCCAGCAAAGGAAAATTTGCCCCTGGCTTCCCTTTGTATGATGTTCTTCTACCATAGGAGTTCCTTTTTCTGGAATGGAAGGAGGGGCAGTATGGTTCCCAGGGGTTGGAAGTGCTGCTCCCAAACATTTTCAGACACCACTGGAATTTCCTCATGTGCAACTCTGAAAATGGGATCATGAGAATGCAAGATACCGTGTATCCCAGTATCCTCAGGAACTCTCTTGCAGTGATGAGGTGCTTAGAAAGCAGACCAGTCAGGTAGCCTGTCAGAAAAACTATCTTGTTTTGGGGAAGGAAGGCTGTCTGTTGAAATGTGTCGATGAAGCCTCCCACAAAGAGGATCCTTGTTTGAAGGAGAGTTTGGAATTTTTGAAGATTTAAGGTGAGACCTATCTTCTGAAAACAAAGTATGTGATCTGTAAGGCATCTAGGGTCACTGATGTGGATCTTCCCTGAATAAGACAGTCATCTATGTATTGGTAAATATGAAGTCCTAAAGTTTTGCAATGTGCTGTCAGAGGAGCTAGACATTTTGTTAAAACTCTGAGAGCAGTAGATAGCACAAATGGTAAAACAGAGAACTGTAAGTGGGAGTCTGTTGCTACAAATCGTAGGTACTTTCTGTCACTGTCTACTACGGGGATATAGAGGTAAGCATCCTTTAGGTCTATGGTGACTATGGGAGCATCTTTGTAAAATCATGGGCAGTAATTTTTGCAGTGTAAGCATTTTGAGTTTTGGGAAGAAGAGTCTCTAGAAGCACGACCCAACCCACAGAAAGAGCATAGTGAACACATTAAGTGCATCAGACTGCATGGCTACAAAAAAGTGAAGATGATGCAGACTGAAAAGGAACACTTGTTAGCAGATAATATCATGCAGCTATTAAATTCAAAACAATGACTATCAGAGATTCTGGATGCAAACACATTATTTAATCTAAAGTATCATGATACTGAAATATCTCAAAAAAATAACTTATGCACTTACCACAAAGTTCCACCTGAATTGTTGCTTTTTATTTATCTACAACCTGAGGGACTCGGATCTGGCACAGATCCGACTTGGCCGTATATTCCAGCACTGGACCCAAAGTCCAAGCTCCTCCCTACCCATAACGCCCCTCTCTCCCTCCTACAGATCGAGGTTGTTGCAGAAAGAGCACCAACCTAAAAAGGCCAACAGACCTATAAAACCTGGTATAGCCATATGAACGCCCACCTACTGAAAGCTGGTTAGGATAAGAGGGTCCAGGTTCATGGTTGGTACTAGGCTATCGGCCCTAAGGCCTATACAAGCCTAGCCATAACAATTCCCTGGCTATTTCTTCCCACAGTTTTTACTTCCCTGGACCCCTGTCTAGCAGGATGACTGACGTGATCCCCGGGGTGAATTTCCTATCTCACATCCAATCATCAAGGTTCCTTTTGAAGAGGGTCAAAGAGGTACTCTTCTTGACATGTATAGGCAGTCTATTCCAGAGTCTGGGGAGTCTCTGGGTCAGGAACCTATCCCTCCAGCATGTTTTGTTCATTGTGATGACAAGATTTAGATCCCTGGAGCGTGTGTCTCTGAGGGATTGGGATTTCTTTAAGTGCAGCATGTCCAACAGCTCTGGGTTTGACACGGCCTTGTATGTTAAGCAGAGATTGCCTCTGAGTAGACGATATGTGACAGAGTATAGCTGGAGTTTTTTTAGATGGTCAGCATAGGGCATCTGCTTTAGGCCTGTGATTCTTTTAGTGAGGTATTTCTCCAACCTTTCCAGCTGTTGCAGATGTCTTGAGAGGTACATACCAAACGGGGCATTCTATTCTATAATGGGTCTAATGAGGGATGAGTACAGTGAGACAATGACCTCCTTTTTTCTGGATGAAAAGCCTTTAGTGATGAGGTGTTCCACATAGAAAGATTTCCTGACTGTTGTGACGATGTGGTTATCGAAGGTGAGACCACTGTTCACCTGTGTCCCTAAGTCTCTTATCACTCTTTTGGTGTTTAGTGTACTGCCACCTATGTGGTAATTCATGGGTACATGTTTTTTCCCAAAGGGGATAACGATACATTTCTTGGCATTGAGTTTGAGCCCATGGCTCTGGCACCAAGCATCTGTTTCTGTAAGACTCTTTTGTAGAATATCCACATCATTTGAGGATACAATAATGGCTCCCAGTTTGCAGTCATCCGTGAACTTTGTTAGCCAGAGTCACTTAGTGTTGGCCTGTACTTCAGAGAAGTAGATGCCAAACAAGAGCAGTCCCAGGACTGAACCGTGAGGTTCTTCACTCCAGTCTGCTACATAGCCCAAAAAAAGCAGGGGGATGGAGGGAGGGATGGTTGCAAACAAATGAAAAGCAACAACTTGGATGGAACGTTATGGTAAGTACATAACGTATTTATCTGAAGTTGTTGTTTTCATTCAGTCTTCAACCTGATGGACAGAGTCCCTAGCTACCAAAAAAAACCTGGGAGGTCCTCATGGAAGGATATTCTGGAGCATGGCTGAGCCAAAAGATGCCCTGCTCCCAGAAAGAAGATCCAATTTATATTGAGAAATGAAAGTATGTGACGAGGCCCAAGTCGCAGCAGAACAGATATCATCAAGAGAAACTCTGGACCAAAAGGCCGCAGAAGTGGAGACTGATCTGGAAGAATGTGCCCAGACATGTTCTGGTGGAGACAAACCTTTGGCTCGATAGGCCAACAAAATGCACTCTGAAATTCAACGAGCAATGGTAACCTTAGAGACAAGCTTTCCCAAAAAAGGTTTAGAAAAAGAGACAAAAAGCTGATCCAATTTACACAAGCTTTTGGTTCTATGCAAGCAGAAATGCATCTGCCTGTGCACATCTAGTAGGTGAAGTTTGTACTCTCCTTTATTTTGGAAATTTGGAAAGAAGAATGGCAAATTAATGACCTGGTTAATATTGGATTCTGAAGCCACCTTTGGCAAGAAAGATGGATTGGTCTGCAAAGACAATCTGTCTTTATGGAAAACTAGGCAAGGAGGCTTAATAGATAGCATTTGAAGCTCAGAAATCCTTTTAGCTGAGGTAACTAGCACCAAAAACACAGTCTTCCGTGACAAGAAATGCAAATCTTCCGAGGCAGCTGGCTCGAACTAAGGGGAACCAAAGCCTGCAGAACAAAGGCAAGATCCCAAGGGGGCATGAGATCCTTAACCAGAGGCCTAAGGGGAAAGATACCTTTCAGAAAAGCCTTACAAAGTTTAACCAAAGCTTAGGAGGATGAATTTTCGCTCACATGGAAGTTAGAAATCGCCGCCAGTTGGACCGTAACAGTAGAGAAACCAGCTCCACAATTATAACTATCTGCCAAAAAATCCAAAATGGCAGATATTACAGCTGTAAAGGGATCCAGGTCATGTTGAGAAGCCCAGATCAAAAAATGCTTCCATTTGCTAGAGTAGATCTTCCTTGTAGAAGTCTTGTGAGCCGCAATCAGGATCTTCTTAACAGGAGAAGAAAGCCTAGGAGTTTTGGCTATCATGGAGATTGGGGCAGCCAAGCCGTGAGCTTTAGGCTGACTAGATCCGGGTGAGGAGCCCCTGATAGGTGCAAAATCAGATCCGGGACTGAATCTAAAGTCCAGGGAGGACACACCATATGAGACCACAGAGTTGGTAACCAAACTTGACGAGGCTAGAAAGGGGCAATGAGGATAACTGAACTCCCCAGCCGCCAAGCTTTCTGAATGAACTTGGGAATAAGAGGAAGCAGAGAATACGCATGAAGTAGACAGGAGGGTCAAGCATGGACTACAGCGTCTCTGGGGGACTCCCCCGGAAGGGGGAATCAGAGCAAAATACTCACTGCACTTCGCATTGGAAGGAGAGGCGACGAGATTGCAGCAAGGCTGACCTCACTTTAGAAAGATCTTGTTCACCACTGACAGCTTCAGAGACCACTTGTAAGGCATCAGAATAGATCTGCTGAGTCTGTCTTCCAGGATTTTGGACTTCCTCAGAATGTGCACTGCCACCAGAAAATGGCTGATGGAGATCACCCACCATCACAATCTCATGACCTCACGGTAAAGGTGATAGGACCTGGTTCTCCGTTTGTTGATGTACCAGACAACAGACATACTGCCCGTCTGTATGGCAACAGTCGCAGGAGGAACACAGGAATGGAGAGCTTGCAACGCCAAAAGCACCGCCCTCATCTCCAGGACACTGATATGCAGACTGGTCTTTAGAGCAGACCATGTGCCTTGGACAGTCCTTCCCATGCAATGCCCCCCCCCCACCCGAGCAGGGAGGCATCCGTGGTCACCGTGGCAGTAGAAGAGGGAAGAATAAACAGCTGACCCAGAAGAAGGTAGTGAGACTGGAGCCACCAAAGAAGGGAGTCCCTGCAAACATGAGACACTCGAACAGGATGGGACAGAGGAAGGTCTAGCACGGAACACTGAACCGTTATGGTCCACTGCAGGACCCTCACATGACAAGGGTGATCATGGCCACCATGGAACCCAACACCCAAAGAACTAAGCCCATCATGGATAATTGGGCTAGAAAAATGTCCTGTACATGATGGATGAGTAAACACAGTCTTTCTGGAGGCAGAAAAACTTTGCTTTGTATAGTGTCTAATTGGGCCCCTATGAAACCCAGCACCTGAAATGGTGTCAACTGGGACATGGTGAGATTCATGGTAATACCCAGGGACGGGGGTATATGAAGAAGGTAATCCCTGGTCTGCGTTAGCCGATGCCTGGAGGGAGCAGAGAAGAGCCAATCATCCAGGCAGGGTAAGACCTGAAGTCCCTGCTGCCGCAGGTGAGCCGTCACAACCACTATTACTTTGGTAAACACCCAGGGGGCAGTGGTGAGTCCAAAGGGGAGTACTCTGAACTGAAAATGATTGGCTCCCAGCCAGAAGCGGAGAAACTTCCAGGAGTGCCTGTCCATCCTGATGTGGTAGTACGCATCCTGGAGGTCCACCGAGCACATCTAGTCATTCAGCTGCTGGAAGAGCAGAATGGACTGAAGGGTGACCATCTGAAACTTTGTCTTGACAATGGACAGGTTCAGGGTTGACAGATCCAGAATGGGTCTTAAGTTCCCCATTTTCTTTGGCACCAAAAAGATCCTGGAATAAATGCCCAATATGGACTGATCAGGGGGACGGGCTGGATGACTCGTTTTGCGAGCACCCTAGCAATTTCTACGGCTGCCTCCTTCCATTGACTGGGTGGAATGTCCAGGAGGTGTCTAGGTGGAATGGGGGGATGGAGAAATGGGATAGAGTAACCTCTGGATATGATCTGCAAAACCCAATGATCATTTGTAATGGACTCCCAGGCTGTTGGGTGCAGAGATAGGTGCCCCTTGACTGCTTCCAGAGACAAGCAGTCGGGCAATCTTTCAGGACTGCTGTAAAGGTCTTTCTGGGAAAGCATCCCAAGGCCCTTGGTTCTTCGGACCCCTTCTGCCACACAGGGTGCCCCTTGTCTTATCCCCCTCTGCCCCTGTGGACAGACATCTTCTGAGCATCTTGGGAAGAACCCTGAATTACGAAACTACAGCTTCTTGACCCCACCCTGACTCCTTGAAAAGGATCTTTGTGGAGTGGAGAAGCGGGTCCTGATGGTAGACAAGGTATTCCCATCCTTCTCACTCTGGGTTAGCGTGTCACAAACTGTTTTTCCAAACAAGGTGGACCATCATAGGGAGCATTCATGAAAGACACTTTGAAGTTCTCCAAGAAAGCACAAAGGAAGAGTCAGGCATGTCACCTGATGGCCACGCCAGTCCCCGCATCCCTTGAGGCACCCTCGGTAGGATATGAGAGAAGCCTCATGGACGTATTCAAAATAGAAGTGAGGGTGGCCATATGGGAGGAGAACTCCTTCTTCTCCTCTGCCAACATGGACCCTGGGGCAGACTCAGCAACCTCTTTGACCAGGTCCCTTTGCAGTCTGATGACATGTGCCAGTAGTTCAGCGCACATAAGGCAAAAGTGGCTGAAGTGTAGGCCCGCTTCCCAAAATGATCCATCACCCGAGACACCCCATCTGGAAGGTGGACCGCGGAGTTGTCCTGAGCCAGTTCCTTCTTAGTGGCCGCCACAACCACCATGGCATTGACTGGTGATTCCTTGGACCAATGGGGCTTGTCGGATGGGGCGCTAAAAAACTTGTCTGGGCACTTGGAGATGGGATCAACCATGTCCAGTTCCTTCCTTGCCTAGTGGAAATAAGATCCACTAAAGGATCCATGGGGGGGGGGCACCCAGGAGGTAGAAGGTCCTGTGCCAAATGCCTCCAGGAATAACGACTCATCGGGATTGGGCTTGAGGGTAGACCACCCACCTCACTGGTGAAGTAGCTCCATGATATTCCCAAAAGGAGACATCTTTCGGGGGTGATCGGGGGGAGCCCTCCCCTTCCTCCAAGTTGGTATCATCAGTGAGAGACTCCAGTGGGGAGTCTAAGGGCCTCCTCTTGCACGTATGCTTCCGAGGGGACTCCGCTGGAGGAGGCTCTGGAGAGGATTCAGGAACTTCAGGGAATTCCAGGATCGGAATCTCCTGGGACAAACTGGCAGCAGGCTGTCCTTGAGGGGGCAGCACAGAAGACTCCGGCCCAGAAAAAGAGGGAACCAGGGCAGAATCCAAGGATGACAGGGTCAAGGGTCTCGACAGAGCTGAGATGACCTTCCACCACCATGAATGCCGAAGGCAAGCGGACCCTCAAAAGCAGAATGGCCAAGGCCGAGGCCAGACATGCTGCCCTTGGCATCGAGGGGGAAGCCAAACCCAAGCCTCCCGGAGTCGAGGCCCTGAGGGGAAGGGATGACCCTGAAAATCTCAAAGTCGATGCCATCCCCTTGGACCCAACACTGAGGCTACGGCTCCGGGAGTTGGTTTGTTCCAAAAATGTCAGAGCCGAACTGCTCAAGGCAATGGTTGGCGTCGAGGTACCAGAGACGCCAAAACCAAAGGCCGGATCGGAGAAGAACAGATAGGGAGACAGGCAGACTGTGTGCTCACTGCCCTGGCGGGACTCCCAGTTGAATCTGGGTCCAAAGGAATTTCAACATCATCCTGTCCACCTCTGCTTCAGACTCGAGCAGACTGGACTGAAGAGGCTACTGACCCTGGCCTAGAATTGCACCAAGGAGAGCTGGTGGCTGGGAACCAAGCCTGAATGGTCTCAGGCTCCAAGGAGAAGCAAGGATACTGGAGCCGAGGGGAAGTTCGGCTTGGATCTGGGTGGGACTTAGATGGGGGCTCAGCCGAGGAAAAGCGCTCTGGAGACCTCTTCCTAGGCCGATCCTGCTCTTTGGAATGGGCTTCTTAGCGGGAAGTTGAGTCACAGAAGCTGGGGAAGATGAAGAAGTAGCCTCTGCAGGTGGTGTGAGAAGGTCCTTTAAAATAAGCTTGTTCCTCCTGTCAATCAATATATGAGGGTTGAAGCCTGCACAGATTGATAAGGAGGAATTTAAATGGGAGACTCCCAAATAAACAACACACAGAGTGTGAGCATCACAGGGAGGTAGCTTATGCCCACACTCTGCACATTTCTGAAAGCCTGGCTTAGGTGTATCAGCCATGGCAAAGGAAGGCCAAGCATACAAACACACACACACACACACACACACACACACACACACACACACACACACACACACACACACACACATGCTGGACAGAAAAGAAAGACTTTTTTTTGGATAGAGACATACACCGATAAGCGCAAAGAGAAGTTAGGGGTGAGAAAGCTAGAAAACTAGAGAAAGGAGAAGAATAAATCCCCAAAAGACAACACTTACAAACTATGGAGCTTGGAGAAGTGGAAATCTGTGCTGTTCCAATCGAACGGCAAACGAGATCTGAGGGGAGGCGGGAGAGGGAGGCATTGTGGGTAGGGAGGAACTTTATTTGGATACGGTGCTGGAGTATATGGCCGAGTCTGATCCATGCCGGATCCGAGTCCCTCACGTTGAAGACCAAATGAAAACAACAACTTCAGATTAGAGAGATTCAAATGTATGCTCAGATACAACTTATCTTAAAACTGGAAAAAAGATCAATTCCAACAATGCTCAAATCTTTCTCAACATGAGATTATAACACAAATACACATTTTCAAGGCTGAAAACAGTAAACCGATAACAAGGTATGCATATGGCAGGACAGCTTGAAACTTTCTCATGCTTCAGTACTGACATGGTTTATATGATTACTTATCTCAGATACATTTCCTACAAGTTTAGAGTACCTAGCTTAATTTCAAGTTTAAAAGATTGCAAGAAACAATTACCATCTGTTTGCTAATCTCTAATGAACTCTAAAATAAAGTCAAACTGCTGTTCTCAGCTAAATAGTAAGAATATACAAAACTGTTGCAGTACTTTAAGCTAAAAGTATATTAAAATGAGCATTAAAAGACATAAAAAATAACATATCCATTTCAAGATGGAAGCCCTTCATACACCCTGATATCCAGATGTCGGTCTTTGGGCATCTGTTGGCTAAGGATGATGAAAACAAGTGGAAATCTAGTGGGTTGTGGGCTTCTGAATAGCAGGAAGACCCAAGAATCAGTACTACAACACTGACTATGAAGAATATCCAGTGCTGCCTGGGCTAAAAGGGGTCACCACTATTACTTTCTCAGGTATCTTTTTGAATCTTCAGAACTACCCTGGAAATTAGTGGAAAGGGTAGAAACACATAAAATAACACTTCCTTCTAAGGGAACGAAAATGTATCTGTCTTCCAGGCTTGCTTGGAAGGAGACCTTAAGCAAAAGGTGTTAGTAGGAGAACAGATCTACTTGGAGTGCTTCTCACAACTTTTTCATTTCCTGGAGGACTCCCTCATTCAATTTCCATTTGTAAGGGTCTGTCTTGGCCCTGCCCAGCTTGTCTGGTGAAACTATTGCAACATATATAACTGACTTGAGAAACAAGGCTAAAACATGTAGATTTGGTGATCTGAGAGATGAGTTGATAAAGGACAGGCTTGTGTGTGGTATTAATAGTGACACAGTGAGAAAGATTTTGTTTCAAGACAGTGATTCAATGTTAAATAAGGTCACTGAGATTTGTCAGATATACAAGCTTACAGAAAAGCACACAAGTATGCTTACAAATGAGAATAACTGTAGAAGGCACAGTGACAAAGCTCATGTTGAGAGTATGCAGCATGTGGTTAAAAGAAACAGGCCCAAGCACATGGCAGCTATTGCAGGTCCTGTAACAGTCCCTAGGAAACCCACAGTCTTTCCAGCAAATTCCAGAGCATGCTCAATGAAGCATAAGGGTAAGTCAGCAAAGTCAAAACATGTGCCCCCACCCAGCTTTAGAGTCAACTGCTGTAACTGTGATGAAAATCATGAACCCAAAAGAGAAAGGTTCTTAGCTTTTGTCAGCGGTGTCAGTCTTGCATTAAGTGGAATCATTTCAAAAGGTTTTGTAAATCAAATAAGGCACATTATTTTACTAAAAGAGGACATTCCAAGAGGCAAGTTGACCAATTACAAAGCTGCAACCCTACTTTTTATGTTGATGGTGTGCCTGTGCTTGGTGAAACAGTCAATGCAGTAGATTTGTGGGCAAAGAATTAAGTATTTTGTACTGTTTGGATTAATGGGAGTCCTGCAAAGCTCAAAGTAGACATTGGCTCAAAGTGAATGTTATGTCAGCAGAAACATTTGCTAGAGTAAAAGCTGCAGAACAACTAGATTTAACAAAGTGTGCAAAGCTTGTTGCTTGTGGTGGTGAAGAGATTCAAACTGAAGGCTCAGTAGTGCTTTCATGTTACTCTGCTGGGAACAGCAATGACTTGCAATTTTTCTTTGTCAAGAGACGTGCGCACCCATTATTAGGCCTCAGAGACAGTTTGAAAATTGGACTGCTTTTACTTAATAAAGAGATTCACCATGTAAGCCTGAATGACAGCTGCTCAAATTTCGCACAGACTACCCCCCCCCCCCCCCCCAAGTATGCTGACATTTTTGCAGACAATGTAGGCAAACTACCAGTTGTGTACTCTATGAAGTTAGACCCACAGGTTGGCCTAGTTGCCAGACTAGCGCGGAAAGTTCCAGTAGCTGTGCAGAACAGAGTCAAAGCTGAGCTAGACAGAATGGTGCAGCTAGGAGTAATTTGTCCAGTAAAAGAATCTAGTAAATGGGTATCCTCCATGGTATTAGTTCATAAGAAAAGCTCAGATGATATCAGAGTAAGTATTGATCCAACAGATCTGAATAAAGCATTAAAAAGACCTCATCATCCAATGCTCACAGTCGAGGAAGTTGCTGCCCTCGTGCCAAACGCCACTGTTTTTTCTGTCTTGGATGCAAACAGTTAATTTTGGCAGATTTTGCTTGACTGAAAATCTTCATTATAAACCACATTTGATATGCCATTTGGAAGATACAGATTTCTGAGAATGTCATTTGGAATACATTCTGCCAGTGAAATCTTTCAGTATGTGATGGAGAAATTTTTTTCTGGCTATCCATGTGCTATTATAGTACATGATATTCTAGTAGGAGGCAATGGTGAAGCCAAACATGACAGAAGCCTCAGGAAAGGTCTGGAAAGAGCATGTGAAGTGAATCTTAAGCTGAATCCTCAGAAGTGCAAATTCAGGCTATGAGAAGTTACTTATGTTGGTCATTTGTTTACTAGTTCAGGCTTACGACCAGATCCTTCCAAGCAAACAGCAATTCTTGAGATGCCAGCGCCAGACAATGGTCATGCCCTACAACGTTTTTTTTGGCATTGTCAACTATCTAGACAAGCTCATTCCAGATTTAAGCCAACTTTCAGCACCACTTAGAGAGCTGACACACAAAGAGGTAACTTGGTCATGGTCAGAATAGCACCAAAGAGTATTTGATGTCCTGAAGCAGAAAATTGCTAGTCAATCAACTCTCAGCTACTATGATGTTCACAAACCAGTTACTCTTTCCTGTGATGCTTCTAAGTTTGGTTTAGGTGCAGTCATCCTTCAAGTGGGTAAATTAGTAAACTATGCATCGGGAACTCTTACCCAGACTGACATGCAATATGCCCAGATTGAGAAAGAGCTTTTAGCAATTGTGTTTGCATGTACGAAGTCCCATGATTATATTTATGGTCGAACTATCCATGTCGAAACTAACCACCAACCTCTTGTTACTATTTTCACAAAGCCTATACATACAGCTCCAGCTAGACGGCAACATATGATGCTCAAATTGCAGAAGTACAACTTCACTCTTGTTTACACAAAAGGCAAACGTCTTTGCCTTGCTGATACTTTAACCAGACCACCAAGAAAAAACACAGAACTGCGTAACGATAAGCAACTAGATTTTGAGGTCATGGAAGTGAGAAATCCTTCTTCCACACATCTTGATGAGCTCAGCACTCACACAGCGTTAGATCCAATTCTCCAGAAGCTAAACCTCTATCAGCTGAGGATGGCCTTCAATGCAATCTTGTTTACCAGTAGAAGTGCAACCTTATTTTCCATACAGAGATGAGATTTTGTCAGACAATGCTATCATCCTAAAAGGTCCTAAAGTGATTGTTCCAAAATCCTTGCAACAAGAGTACATTCAGATTTTGTATCGTGGCCACCCAGGAAATGATTCTACCAAAAGAAGGGCAAGAGGTCTAGTATTTTAGCCCTCTGTGTCAAGAGATATTGAGAAAGTACTTTCATCTTGTTCAGTATGTAATAGTACAAAGCCACAACAACAAAAAGAACCACTTCAGTTAAGCCAGATTCCTGTACTACTTTGGAAGACAGTAGCCACAGATATCTTTGAGTGGAATGGTCATCATTACTTGATGTTAGCAGACTCTTATTCAGATTGACCTACTTCCGAACTTAACTTCCAATACTGTCATTAAGTTGATGCAACATTTTTCTGTCCATGGTAGTTATTTCTAACAATGGTGCACAGTTTACAAGTCGGCAGTTCAAGAGACTTGCAGAAGAGTGGGACTTTGTTCATATTACGAGTAGTCCTAAATGCCCACAATCAGCTTGGCTGTTCAAAGTGCAAAACAGCTGTTTGAGAAATCCAGATGTGACAACACCAATGTTTCTCTCAACTTGTTAAATCTCAGAAACATTCCTCGTGATAAACATCTTGGTTCACCTGCCCAGAGACTTATGATGAGACAAACCAGAACCACACAACCAATCAGCATTAATTTGTGGGTTCCATGTGCTAAAAACAACGAAGCAGTAAAAGCCCAACTGTTGTAAAAGCTTTTGTCCCAGAAGTCTTATTATAATAAAACCAGCAAACCGCTCCTTTCTTTACAAAAAGGGAAGATAGTGAGAAAGCCAATGTAAAAAGGTTTTGATTGCATTGGATTTGTGAAAAGTTTGTGTCAAGAGCTGAGATCGTACATTGTGGAATTACAAGGAGTGGAATTCAGACAAAATTGGAAGCATTTGTTACTAGTGTCCGAACCAGTGTTACAGCATCTTGCCTGTGACAAAGACTCTCGTCCTCAGAGTAACTTGTCCAATGTTCCTGTTCCAGAGGACATTCCATCAGCAATCCCCATTCCTGAGAAAATCCCTGAAACTCCTCAAACAGAACATTCCCCAGTGACTGTCCCTGTTGCTAAACCCAGATCGAACTATTATGTCACGAGATCAGGTCGCATCTCGAAACCTACTTCCAGATACACGGCAACCTGGAAATGACTGCTGTTTTTCGTTATCAGTGTCTGTATAATAGCATGCCTATTGAAATGTCATTGTTTAAATGAAATAGCTCTGTGAAGAGGGAGGATGTAGAGCAGTGTGTGTGATATACCTTTAAAAAGCTTTCCAGTGAGTTAGCATATTCATGTAAATACTGAGCACGTGCAAGCAAGAATGATATTTTGAGTGAGCAGCCAGAGTGAGAGCATGCAAATATGTAGTCGGTCATTTAGATAATTCGTTTAAGTTTAATGTTCCTGTCATCCATCCTGATGTATTTGTATACAATAAACTCCTTAAACAAACACCCAGGCCTTAATGCCTTCTTAATGAACATAAGAAGAGTGACACTTATGCTCCTTTTCCCACCAGGAGAGAAACAGAAGCACCAACTCCAATATGACTACTAAGAGGCAGAATGTGGGCTTTCTAATAATTGGTAGTCTTGCAGTAGATGTTGCAGATTTTAAATATAAGATGGAAAATGTGTTAATATCCTAAGAGCTGCATCTGTGCATATACTACAGCATTTTGTTGATGCCACTACACCACTATACTACCAGTGATTATAGCAAAAAATCCTGTTTACTTTTCACTTTGTAGATGCCACTACACTACCAGTGAGTAAAGCATAAATCCAACTACTATTTTCTAAGTTATCTTACCAGCTTAAAAATGATACTTAAAGAACAAATGTATATAGCTGGTTTTAATATTTTGTAAATGGAATGCCAAATATTGCTGGATAACATTCACTGAAGTGTGTTTCTCTTTTTGGGCGAGGGGTCAATTTTGTGGAAGTTTGACATGCGGCACAAACTATTACACCTTTTACCTAGCTTGCATAACAATCATTAAAATCATGTTCACTGGAAAAAAACAAACAAATTTACTAAAGAAAAATCTCTGTACTTTACATTTCTCAAATACTGCAATAACAAAATAGATATATAAAACAAAAGAGATGACTTTAAGGTGAATAAACAAAGAACACGTGGTTAGAGAACCTGGGCTTACATTTGAAATGTCATTTTTTTTCCCCCTGTGAGTCATTAACATATGTAGCATTAATTACCTGTCGAATGATGATAGTCATCTAGGCAGAACCTTCGATGTGAGTTTTATCAGCTACCATATCACTACAAAGTTCCACAAACAGCACTTAACCCTAAAATTCTGCTCCTACTCCCATACCCTAAAGTCCTCAATCACTCCCTAACCCTAAAACTCCCCCCTTCTTCATGAGCCTAAAGCTCCTTTCCTGCTCTCCAACCTGGAGTCCTCGATCACTCCTGAACCCTATTCCCCTCCCTCTCCCTAAACTTCTAGTTCCCCCACACAAAACCTAAATTCCCATCCTAAACACTGCCAAAAACTCTAGTCTGCATTCCTTCCCCCTCCCACTCCCTCTCCATGGCTGCTGGCTAGCCTTGTCCGAACTCGGCTACTGGGTTCAGGTGAAGTACAGCAGCTCCACTTTCTCCTCATTCCTGCTGCACCTCGCCCAAACATGTAGATGAGTTTGAGTAAGAATAGCTGGCAGTGCAAGCTACAAGATAACAGAGCCCCAGTCTGTGAGATAGTGGTATTCAAGTGCCTGAGACATGTGCAACTGTAGTAGACACCCAAAGAATCCATAAGTCACAGCCATCGAGGGTGCTAATGCTACCCAAGAACTACCTACAGACACAGACATCTGATGCTTGTACAGGCACTACAGCTCTTGTCTGCTCGAGAATCAAGGATAATGCCAAAATAATGGGCGGGGAGGACAAAGGCTTAAAAGCAAAGACAAGTTTTATAAAATGACTCTAATTTACTTAAGTTGTTGCTTTAATGTGCATGTTTTGAAGGTTAATTAGTAAGGAACTCCAATGTCTGTATTTATTGACTAAATGTAATCATCAGTGACTTACCATAAAAATCAAACAATTTTATGAGGGGCAGGGCATGCAGTAAATCTGCAGTGTGGCAATATTTGCAGGTTTGGGGCTACAATTCCTTCTCAATGGACTGGTTAGAGCCTGCACTACACTATACCTTTTTGAATCTAACACAAAACACAGCAGACTTCAGTAACAATCTCTTAACACTTCCAACAGCACACATTGACTTCTTTGGCTAATCTGGGCTTGATGTATCAAACACTTGTTCTGTCCCACATGGTGACCAATTAGAATTAAAAAAAAAAAAAAAAAAAAAAAAAAAATGAATTGCCAGTATTCTTTCAATGAGTAATAAATAACAGTGGTATTCTGCACTCAACAGAACTACCAAGATCCCACTGAGTGTATTGTTAAAGCTAGACAGCAGGTGCTCTAGAAAATTCTAAACAGGCCTACAGACAGATTTGCTCCAAACCATTTTAAACACAATACCATCAGCTTAACTAATTAATGACAGAATTTGAAAACTACAACATAAAAAGGCTAGTAGTACGTCTCAAAAGAAATGTAAGGCTAGGACTCATATAAGGTCTAGAGTATTCTCTAACCAACTGAAAAGTGTCGAGAATAAGGGGATAAGTATAACAGGTTCATAGGTAGGTACTAGGCTATCTGCCCGAGGGCATTTTTAAGCCTAGCCAGAGTGTTGGCTTTCGCCGCCCCATTGATTAATTAACTGAGCCTCTGTCAAGCAGAGCCAATGAAGTGATCCCAGGGGTGTATTTTCTGTTACCCATCCATTCGTCACGGCTTCTCTTGAAGAGTGTTAGTGAGGGGCTCTGCCTAATGTAGTTAGGAATTTTGTTCCAAAGCATGGGGAGTCTCTGTGACAGGAATCTATCCCTCCAGCATGTTCTATTTAGTGTGGCGAGGTTTAGCTCACTAGAGCGCGTGACTCGCAGTGACTTGGATTTCTTTAGGTGGAGCATGTCCATCAATTCTAAGTTTGACATGGCTTTGTAAGTCAGGCAGAGATCACCTCTGAGTAAGCGATATGCCACTGAGTACAGCCGGAGTTTTTTCAGTTGGGCTGCAGACATATGTTTGAGGTTAGTAATCCTCTTGGTGAGGTGCTTTTGTGGTCTTTCCAGCTGTTGGAAGTGTCTTGTGAGGTACATCCAAATGAGGCATTGTACTCTATGATGGGTCTGATGAGTGAGGAGTAGAGGGGCACTATGACCTCTTTAGTTCTAGATGTGAACCCCTTAGTAATTAGATGGGCCACATAGAAGGATTTCCTAACTACTTTGGCAATATGATTGTCCAAGGAGAGATTACTATCTACTTGGGTCCCCAGATCTCTTATTACCTCTTCTGTACTAAGGGGGCTGCCGCTTATGTGGTAATTTGTGGGTGTTTTGTTTTTCCCAAACGGGATGACTATGCATTTTTTGGTATTTAGCTTGGGGTCATGACTTTGACACCAGGTGTCTGCCTCAGTAAGGCCTTTTTGAAGGATGTCCGTGTCAGTCGGAGAGTCAATTTGGGCTCCCAGTTTGCAGTCATCGGCGAACTTGGTTTGCCATAGTCCTCCTGTGCTTACCTGTACTTCTGAGAAATATATGCCGAACAGTAGGGGACACTGAACCGAGCCTTGCGGGACACCGCTTGTGACTGGTTTGGAGTCAGACCTGGAGCCGACTATTCTTACCGTGTGAGTTCTGTCTGTAAGCCAGTTGGCAACCCATCTTGTGACGTAGGGGTTTATGTTCAGGCTGGTGAGTTTTTCTATAATACCCGAGTGAGGAATGGTGTCGAACGCCTTGGCGAGATCAAGGTAGGCTGTGTGAACCACCTTTCCCTCGTCTATGGCCTTGGTGACTGTCTCGAAGAAGTCAACCATGTTTAGTAGGCATGATCTGCCCTTAACAAAGCTGAACTGGGTCGGGTCAAGTGTTTGGAGGTTCCCAATGTCTTTGTTAATGAGTTCCATGATGATGCGCTCCATAGCCTTGCAGACCAGGCTAGTCAGGCTTATGGGGAGATAATTACCAGGGTCAGTTGTGGCCCCTCCTTTGTGGAGCGGAATAACCGTTGCTGTGCGCCATTCTATGGGAACGTAGCCTGTGGAGAGGCTGAGGTTGAACAGCGAGTTTAGGTGGGTGGTTAGTTTGTTCTGTAGTTCGTGCAAGACGCAGCATGGGACACCATCTGGCCCCATTGATGCTGTGTTTTTGTCTTTTGAAAGAGCTGTTTTCACCTGTGCTTCTGTGATTTCCGGGACACTACACTTTTCCGGTATTGTTGTGGACCCTTTTGAAGGTGAGAGGGAGGTGAAGTTTGCACTGAATCTATCTGCTAGGATGTTGGCAACATCAGTAGGTTCAGTAGATTTTGTGCTATTTTGCACTAGCCCAGAGCATATCTGCGAGAGAGTTTAACACTGTATGCACTTATGGTACGACAATTTTGTACAACTGTATCTGTTCATTTCGAAAAGTTATCAGTGTCAGAGCTTTCTTTTTTGTTTTCAACACCTTTATTAAATCGCCACTTGACAACTTAAGCATATGTACAGTAATAGAAAAGTAAACAAACCATGTTATCATTTTCATATTCATGCATTACTCCTCCTAAACATTATTCTGCATATATTGTTCTCACAAACTGCATTTATTTTATGTAACTTGCCCCTTCCTTTATCTAAAGATCCCATATCTACATCTTTAATCTCCGTAACAATATTCAGTACTTTAAATGCAGTTGGTTTAGATTTTCATTCCCATTTTCTAGTAATTGCTTTTTTGGCAGCCAATAGTATTAAACTTAGTAAGGCCTTAATATTTACAGACAATTAAAATCCTGTGTTCCAGCTGAAATGCATATTTCCCTTAGTTACAACCATTTGTTCTCCCAACATTTAAAAATTCCCTACAGATTACTCTAACACAAAACAACCAACTCCTTACACTCCCAAAAAACATGTCCCCAGTTAGCTGTCTTACCCAATGAAAAATTCCTTGAAGTCTGTTAGAGGTATAAAAATATCAACACAAACTTCCATACAAAGATCCTAAACCTTTTGGTCTTTGTTGAATATTTGAGAACCATACAGATGATCTCCCATTGTTCCTTTTTTAATTTGCCTTTCCAGTCCCTCTTCTCAATCTTTTCTAAACTCCTCTGACTGATTTCTTATAGTTATCACACAATATACTATAAGCCCTAATTATCCTTTTTTAACAGCAGCTTCTGTTTCAGGTGCATCGAAAACCTCTACCACAGCTGGTCTTTCACTTAATACTCCTTGATCTCTTCCTCTTTGCCAGTGCTCTGATACCAGTCCTTGGTAGGGAAGGCAATCTCTAACCTGCAGTATAAACTTCTTGGCATCACCCTAGTCTACTGCATTTCACTATCTAGTTATTTGCTCCCAGTACCTTGATTCCTTTGCCAATTTTCTCCAATATCCACACCCCTCCTGCCTATTTTCTATATCCCTACTCGCTATCATCCCAATTGAAAAAAAATCTATTTTCCCATTCCTGTGTTGGCTCAGTTCTTAGAGTACTTTCTGCAACTTTATGAATGTAATATTTTGTATGGTTGTTGTTATTCTCCTTAAGGATCTGCTGCCAAAATCTTAATCTCACTTTATTTCTTGAATTTCCCCTCACTTCATCATCATACATTTTAGCTCTGCTTTATAACCTGAAAGCACACTCATCTCTTGTTTTAATTTAACAATCCATGGTTGAGACAAGCAATAAGGACATAAATCCTGTTTTCTTACTTTTAATAATAATGGAACTTGATCTACATCACATAACTTAAATAAGAAGTTTTGACAACTATTTTCATAACTTACATGCTAATATCAACAGTAACCATTCCTGTATAATTAGTTTCCCATTTTTAGTTCACATATATACATATATATTTACTTGTATGCATGTGTGTGTGTATGCATGCATTTGCATCTATATCTATATATCTATATCTAATCTACATATCTATAGCTATAAATCTATATCTATCTATATATGCATGTATGTGTGCGTGAATGTGCATATGCATGCATGTAAGGTTGTAGTTCGCTTTGTAAACAGTTCTTTTGCTGAACCATTATTTTACTGAATGTTCCTTTTAGTAATAGCTTCTTTTCTTGACAGAGGTAAGTGGGTCTGTGTTACAAGTGAGAGTATGTGTAAGAGAGTGTTTGCAGGTTAAATAAAGAGCTACTGACCTGGGAAACTGTCGCCCCATTAGCTTGACAAGTCTTATCTGTAAAGCCATGGAGAGTATTATTATGGATCTCATAAACAAGGACATAGGCAATCTCCAAACACTCGACCCCCAGCCAATTCGGATTCATCAGGGGCAGATCTTGCCTACTGAACCTAGCTGACAACTTTGAGACTGCCACCAAGGCCCTGGATGAGGGAAAGTCAGTACAGCTTACCTTGACCTAGCCAAGGCCTTTGACACAATACCCCACTCGGACATCATCAAAAAGCTAACAAAACTCGGTGTTAATCCCTGTCTCATCAGATGGCTGGCCAACTGGCACACAGATAGGACCCACAAGGTCAAAATAGGCACCACCACCTCCGACAGCAGACCTGTCACTAGTGGTGTTCCCCAGGGATCTGTCCTGGGAAACCTACTGTTTGGCATCTACATTTCAGAGGTCCAGGCAAAGACAAAGGGCCTATGGCTGGCAAAGTTTATGGATGACTGTAAGTTGGGAGCTGTCATTAACTCCCCAAATGATGTTAACATATTGCAAGAGGGTCTCACAGCTACAAATAACTGGTGCCAAAGTCATGGCCTTAAGTTAAATGCAAAAAAATGTATCATCATACCAGTCAGCAAAAACATGGCCCCTACTGATTACCACATCAACGGCAACCCCCTAAGCACACAACCCAAGGTGAGAGACCTGGGTACTCAGGTTGACAACAATCTCACATTCGACCATCATGTGGCGGCAGTGGTCAGAAAAGCCTTTTACTTGGTTCATCTCATAAGTACAGGCATTGAATCCAGAAAAAAAGGAGGTTTTACCTCTCTCTGTACTCCTCCTTCATTAGACCCATAATTAAGTATAATGCCCCGTTTGGTATGTACCCTTCCAAACATCTGCACCAACTGGAAAGGCCACAGAAATACCTCACAAAGAGAATCAATGGCCTCCAACACCTGTCCTATGCAGACAGGCTCAAATCACTATCACTTTTCTCGGTATCACACAACTTGCTCAGAGGTGATCTGTCTCTCGCCTACAAGGCAAAATCAGACCCTGCCCTACTAGAGATGCTCCATATCCGTAGGTCTAACTCCTCACACATTACCCACTCGATAAGCCTAAATCTAATATGCGGCATCAACAAAACCTGCTGGAGAGACAGGTTTGTCTCCAAGAGGCTGCCCTGTCTCTACAGTAGACTTCCTATACACGTCAAACAGAGTACCTCGCTGACCCTCTTCAAGCGCAACCTTGATGAGTGGATGGGAAACCACAAATTTGTCCCAGGGGTTCCACCTTTGTCCCTCATTGATAGGGGCAACAGGTGCTGACTGAGCTTTCTTT